>NW_006921880.1:526822-527669 GCF_000298275.1 Orycteropus afer afer
AGAAATTGTCCAACAACATCATTAATACATATGCAAGTAAAATTTTGCTGAACATAGTTGACAGATGGTTGCAACAGTCCCTGGAAAGGGAACTACCAGAAATTTAGGCCAGATTCAGAAGAGGATGTGGAACAAGGGATATGATTGTGATGTCAGATGGCTCTTGGCTGAAAGCAGAGAGTACCAGAAAGATGTTTACCTGTGCTTTCTTGCCTAAGCGAAGGCATTGGACTATGTGGGTCATAACAAATTACGGATAATATTGTAAAGTATAGGAATTCCAGACCACTTAATTGTGCTTATGTGGAACCTATACATAGACCAAGAGGCAGTCACTTGAACAGAACAAGGGGATGCTGAATGGTTTAAAATAAAGGTGTACATCCGAGTTGTATCCTTTCACCATACTTAATATGCTGTGCAGATAATCCAAGAAGCTGGACTGTGTGAAGAGAAATATGACATCAGGATTGCAGGAAGATTATTAACAACCAGTGATAGGCCAATGACATAACCTTGCTTGTTGAAAGTGAAGAAGACTTGTTGAAGATTGAAGACTATAGCCTTCAATAGAAATTATACCTCAACCTAAAGAAAACAAATATCCTCACAGATGGACCAATAAGCATCATCATGATAAATAATAAAGAGCTTGAAGTTGTCAAGCATTTCATTTTACTTGGATCCATAATCAACACCCATGGAAGCAGCAGTCAGGAAGTCAGATGATATATTGCATTGGGCAGATCTGCAAAAGACTTCTTTAAAATGTTCAAAAGCACCCTGGATAGAGAGGGAGAACCATGTGGTACAAAACTCAAAAGCATTTGGAAAAAAAAAAAAAGGG
>NW_006921880.1:527984-556367 GCF_000298275.1 Orycteropus afer afer
AAATTGTGGTCAATGTCATGAGACAAAGTGTATGTGAACTGTTATATGGAAAGTGAATTTGCTCTGTAAATTTTCACCCAAATCATAATTTAAAAAAATAAATAAAAATAAAAATGAGTCCCTGTGTGGTACAAACAATTAATGTACTTAGTTGCTAATTGCAAGGTTGGAGGTTTGAGTCTACACAGAGGTACCTAGGAAGAAAGGCCTGGAAATCTGTTTCTGGAAAATCATCCATTGGAAACCCTCTGGAGCATAATTCTACTCTTGACTCACGTGGGGTCACCATGAGTCAAGGATAACTGTTTTGTTGTTGTTGTTTCCTTCTGAAAACAGTATAGTATACACTTTGGCCTCAACAATATAAACAATATATTGCTTCTTTTTGAGCTTTATTAAAAATAGTATCATACCATTTAAAAAAAAAAAAAACTGTTCAATAGCAAAGATGTCACCTTGAGGACTAAGGTGCACCTGACCCAAGTTAGGGTGTTTTAGTCTCCTCATGCAGACAAAAGCTGACAGTGAATAAGGAAGACCGAAGAAGAATTGATGCCTCTGAATTACGGTTTTGGCAGAGAATATTGAACCTGCCATAGACTGCCAGAAGAACAGTCTGTCTTGGAGGAAGCCCAGCCAGAGTGAAGATGGCTCCTTAGAAGTAAAGATGGTGAGACTTCCATCTCATGGACTTTGGACACGTTATCTGGAAGGACTGGTCCCCGGAAAAGGACACCATGCCTGGAAAAGTAGAGGTTCGGTGAAAAAGAAGCCGATCCTCAACCAGACGGACTGACGTCATGGCTGCGGCACTGGGCTCGAGCCTGGCGGCGACTGGCGACGGCTCCGGGGCCAGCAGTGCTTCGCTTGGCTGTGCATAGGGTTGCCGTGGCTCAGAACTGACTCAGGGGCGCCCAGCAATAATAAATTGTCGATTAAAAAGGATAACCTACATAGTCTGTTTTAATACAAAGGTAGCATTATGTTTAAACTTTTGCAGTTATCATCATTATATTTCAGAGATTATTTGATGAATTCTGGTGGCGTAGACATGAATCTAAAACTCAGACAGCTCTAGGACACCCAGTAGGAAGCTCCTTTTTGTTAAAGAGAGTCTACCATCAAAGACACATGACACACGTTAGCTTGACACAGCAACAGTGTGCCTCAAGAGGGAAGGACAGTACTTTAGAAAAAGGGGCATTTCTATTCCTCCTATGAGGCCCACCATTGCAGAGCCACTAAATCTTGGTTAAATAAACATGTTAAATCTTTGCACATCAAGAACACTGGCTTTAAAATCAGACTGATCTAGGTTTGCATTTCAGGTCTGCTACTTTACCAGCTCAGTGGCCTCAAACACATTATTGAACTTGTATATATACATGTGTCTTTTTTTTCTCCTCTGTAAAATGAAAATTAGCATAAGTACTTTTAGGTTGTTTTGAGGCTTAAGTCAAGTGAAACGATGCATATGAAAGCACAGTGCTTGTCATAGACCAAGCAAGCACTCAATAATAAATGCTGACTCTAATAACTTTAAGAAGTCTTAATACAGTGGAACTCAAAGTTTAATTTCTAATCATACAGGCTTACTTGTTCTTAAACGTTCTCCTTTTCTCTGTTTTATTCCTCATTTTTATTCATTGACTTCTTTGACAGCTATTCTGAGGCTGTGGAGTTCGTAAAGACTGAAGGAAAGAGTCTAAGGGAGAAAATCCTGAATGAAAATAACAATAGCATCAGGAAGAGGAGTAGGGAACAGGCTGAAAGGATTAAAAGGTTGAATGGTGCATGTTCATTGAGAGCAGCAATATTAAAAGTGTGGGCATCAAGTGTCCCAGAAATGCTCCTTTTATTGTTTTTTGACAGTCAAGATGGAAATAATAGTAACAGTTATATTGTCTACTACTCTGCTAAGTATTTTATGAAGTAGTTCATTTAACCTTTTGAACAATCCAGTTGGATAGTTTACCCAATCATACTGCTGAGGAAACTGAGATTTGGAGACCATAAGCACCTTGAACAAGGTCCCACAGCTAGTAAGTAAGGAAGACAGTATTCAAACCCAGATCTGTCTCACTCCAAAAAAAAAAAAAAATGCCATTAAAATGAAAGTTTCGTGAGAGCACGGATGCTGATTGTCTTGTTTTCAAACATGGCCCAAGTGTCCGGAATGGTGCATGATATAGGGTGGGTTCTCAGTAAATATTTGCTCGGTGAAGGAATGGATCACAGATATCAGCGTAGTAAAGTCGGTTTGTATGTGTGTATCCTGGTATTTTACAGAGTTTTTTAGGACTCGTTTTATGTGTACACTAAAAAAAAAAATTATTTTTTCCTAGGTTACCTGTGGCCCACACCTGCTTCAATCAACTTTGCCTGCCCCCCTACAAGAGCAAAAAAGACCTGAAACAGAAATTGATTATTGGAATTTCAAATGCAGAAGGTTTTGGACTTGAGTAAACTAGAAGACTTGAAATACAATACTTTTTATATGTAGCATTCACTTCCCTCTTATTGTGCCTTTAACCTTTTCATGTTTCTGTCTCAGACACCTTGACAAAGCTCACCAACTTTAAAATACTGATTTTCTAAAATCAAATATGAAGTATTTCCATGAAAGCATGATTTTCTAAAAACACAGAAATTGCTTGACTGAGGAAAAGACCAGATGGCAAAGATACACGTGGGTCAGGCCCTCTTTTTACAGCACTTTCCCATTCCCCGGCAGCAGCTTGTCACAGGTGTTCCACTGGGAGGGCAAAGCGCAGTGCAGAGTGGAGTAGTGCCCAGTGGCAGACGGTGCGCTGCTAGCACACAGTAGCAAAGCAGAGTGCTCTGTTACCGTTCATAGGAGGCATGTAGCCATATTTTCATACAGAGGTAAGCAACAGTATAATTGCAAATGCAATTTACAGGGTTTTTTGATATACTGGCTTTGGTCCTACAAGATTCTTTTAACTATTGCTGAAAAGCATGTAAATAACTACCTAATAGCCTGAGGTCATGGGATTTTGATAGTGCCATTTATTGCAAAAGATCTATTTTTACAAAGTAAATTCAGAGTTTTAGATGTGTATACAGCTTTTACAAATCAATAAAGATGATTGTACAAGAGTGTAACTATTTTCAGACTAATTGGATTCAAGGTTATATTCTTTTAAATATCATTGTTAGTCTGCATGCATATTGGCAGTAAGCTAGTTCCTTTGAGTACTCTGTTATATTTGTATAATGATCTTTTCTTCCTAAGGGTCACATTATTAGAAGAAAAACACAGATCTAACTAATCACTGATGAGTTAAGTCAATTACAAGCACAAAAGAACAGTTTATATATATATCTCTATATATATATATATTTTGATTGATGTACAGAACTTATTTCTAATATTTTTTGATCACCACTTGTACTGAAACACTAATTTATGGAAAAGGTAGGATAAGATATTTGACAAAAGTGAATATAATAATAACATTTGTGTCAAAATGATGTAGTTTGGTGAAAATGAAGTTCAGCGTTTTGGCGAAAATGTTTGTTTTTCACTGGATTCTGAACATTTTAAATTCAATAGTACCCTTTTTTGAGTGTTCTAATAAAGTAGCATGTCAAAAGAAACTCTATAATAAAGTCTGACAGTAAATGGCTTTTTCTCTTAATTAACAGTCGATGAAGCAGTGTTACTAGCATGTTACAGATGTTTCCAATTCAAGACTTCTCTATTACACTCTGATAGCTTTCCTTCAGAAACTCTGAAGTTATAGTTGCAATAATAATGACGCCAGCATTTAGTACCAGCATATGGTTCACATGCAAATAATACCTTCCCAGTGTTTTTTCTGAGTTAGGCTATTTTCTTGTTGCTTTGCTTCCTGCACCCAACCAGCAGAATCCTTCAAGGGTGGAGGAGCTAGTCAGCTTGTTCTCCTGTAGTCGGGAGGCCAACTCACAAATCTTTGTGGAAATGGAGCTACTTTCTACTGTTCTCTTTGAAATGGAAGTGGCTCTGCTTTTCCTTTTGGGTATACTACTTAAAGGGTTTTTATTCTTAAAAATCTTGGAAAGCCTGAGAGTTAAAGGCATATTGATTTGGTTTGGTTTTGCTGTTTTCAATCCATAGGCAAAATAAAACTGCTTCTCACAGTGCTTGAACTAGAAAGTAAGATGTTTAATGTAGGTTAATTTTAACTAATAAGCACAAAAGAATTATGTATAGGAAACCAGATTTAAGTGTTTTAAGTGATATGTAAACACAGTTTTTATTTGGTAGTAATGACTCATGGAAAATTGTATTGGCTTGGTCTGCATGTTTAATGATGTGCTTGTATATTGATAGCTGTGCCACTTTTAAATAAAAATACACAAGCAAGCCAAATTTTTTAATGACAAAGTTCATAAATAACTGAAAATTTTTTGTTGTCTGTTTTTATTAAGTTGAAATGTATAAACCATATATCACTAAATTGCACATTGCCTTTATTTATTTATGCTCTGTTTTTGGTTTACAGTGTAATAATACCTCATTTTTTAAAAAGAAAAAAAACAAACGTTATATTTCATTAACTTAAACAGCCTAGAAAATTCATATAGTTACTTTTTAAATGTAATCTGTTAATGAATTCTTGATTTTTGTATCTGCCACAGTAAATTAAAGCATTGCACAGTATTTATCAGTATTTACAAATGTCCTTTTTTAATCTTTGCTTAATCATATTTTTGTCTGTATGATCAATCAGATGATTTTAACAGTCCCTCTTTTTGTACAAATCTGTATTATATTAAGTTGTAAATTTCTGGATAAAATTTTTCAAATATTAAAGTTATGCAGGCTTCAGTCAGCTTCATTTCATCTTTTGAACACTAGACAATTCATTGAAACCATGTTTAAAATGCCCTATAGATACAGACTGTGTTTGTGTGTTCCGCTGTCTCTTCACTAGTGCTTAGGGAAATGGCTGATGCACATAGCGTCAAAAAATGTACTGTTGTTGACATTAAGTAGAACCAACTTCTTTAGGATTATTTTTAATATTACAATGATGTCCATTTGATATCTAGATGATCACATCAATTCTTTGAAATTTGCGGAAGCATTCTCTAATTATTTTGTGCTTGTAAAATACAAACTCATTTGATTAAAGTTATTGATGTGTTGTTCAAATCTTTTGCATCTGTATAACTTAAATATTGATTACCAGTTATCATGACAAGTGTGCTAAATTCTCCCATCATGATGGTAAATCGGTTATTTAGTTCCTTCAAGTTCTGTCAGGTGGTCTTAAATGGATCAAAGTTTAGAATTCTGTATTTATTAATGAATTGAACATTGTATAGCAACCTTCTTATCTCTAATGTCTTTTTTTCTTAAACATATACGTGCTTTCTTTTGGTTCGTAATCTTTTTCTATTCTTTTACTTTATGTCTTTATGCTATAGGTTTGTCTTTTGCAAATAGCTTACAACTAAATAATTCTGTCCAATCTGACAGTCTTTTTTTTTTTTTTTTTTTTTTAACTAGAGTTTAGTCGGTTTACTGTGATTCCTGATACAATTTCTGTATTTTAATTTGTGCCTTAGAATTCTTTAACTTCAGTTACCCTTCTCATGGCTTATATATTACTTTTATTTGGTATTTAGTTATTTTTTAACCTCATCAATTAAACATCATTATTTTATTTTATATAATTGATTTTTTTTTTTTTTTTTTTTTTAGATTTAACCGCTTATTTATAATTTCTTTGCACACCATTCCCCCTTACAGCCCTTCACATCTCCCTCCGGGATCAGTTTTCTTCCTCCTAAAGTACACCCATTAGATGCTCTTTTAATGAGGATTTATTGGAAATAAAGTCTTTTTTCATTTGTCTGAAAATAATTTTTGCCTTTATTCCTAAGAGATTAATTCATTGGGCATAAATTTCTAGTTGATTATTTTTCTCTTAGCACTTTGAATATATAGATCTGTTACCTTTAGATTTCATTGTTGATATAAAGAAATATTCTTTATAAACGTTTATATAAAACGTTCTGTGCATGGGGTCGCTATGAGTTGGAAACGACTCGATGGCACTGAACAACAACAACATAAAGAAATGAGCTGTCAGTATAATTGTCATTCCTTAGTTGATAATCTCTTTTTTCTCTCTGGCTAAAGATACTTCTTCTATCTAGGAATTGCAGAATGTCAAAGACAGTGTGTCTAGGTGTGGGGGTTTGTTTTAATCCCATTTGGGATTCATGATGATTTGTGAATCTATGTATGTATAACTTTCATCAGTTCTGGAAAACTCTTCAGCCATTTTCTATGTGAATATTGCCCTTCCTTGTCCTCTCATTCGGCCATTCCATCTTTCTCTGTATCTAATGTGGTGTTTGATCAACTCACAGGTGTTCTGGTTACCTAGTGCCACTGTGGCAAGAATATACCACAAAAAGGATGGCTTGAAGAAACAGAAGTTTATTCTCTTACAGTTTGGAGGCTTTAAGTTCAAGTTCAAAGTGCCAGACTCTAGGGCTTGGGTGAAAGCCCCTCAACCCTGGGTTTCACCTCTGCCTCCTGCTGTTCCCAGCCCACTGAAGCTGGAGGCTTTTCTTCAGTCAGCTGCTGGCTGCTGAGGCTGACAAGCCCAAGGTCGACAAGTAATAAGGCATAGTCCCGATACTCCCAAACCACACAGCCTGCCGTTAATTCAAGTCCATTAAAAGTCCCAAGATAGGCAGAGTATGGCAGGCTGCTGAACAATGTCATGGCTACGTGCAGGGTTCAAGCGTGCCATAAGCTAGAGACCATTCCCAAAGCTGTTTCTTATATACGGGATGCTGACCACATTCCCTAAGGCAGCTATTCAGCTGCTCCCAGTAGATTCCACCATGGAGTTGATTACCTGTGTCGTCATGGGGAATACTACATCCAGCTGCCCAGCCATTCAACCAGGCCCAGCCAAGTACTACCACACTGAGTTTTTCAGTTCAATGGCTGTATTTTTCATTTTTAGAAGGTCTGTTTTATTCCCTTTTCACTTTACCTGCTGTTTTTTCATACTGTTTTTTGTTCACATGGTTTTATTTTTTAATAATTTTCAGCATACTTCTTTGATACTCCCTTTCAGGTTGTTTCATATTGTTTGGCTCTCTTCAGTTTGTGAGTTACAAGTTCTTTTTTATTTGTTCATCTATTGGGGCTATGATTTATTTCCTTATGTGATTTGTAATTTTGTAACTTTGCATTTCTTACTCAGTTTCAGAAGGGATGGTCTTTTTCTTTGAGAGTTCTATATGTCCTCAATAGTAGAAATGCCCCAGCAGATCTGTTTCATGTTGTTCTCCACCAAGATCTTGTATGTTTCCTGCACTAACTTTTAGGCTAACTTCTAGTATTAATATTCTTCTGCCACTGTGTAAATTTGGATCTCACACCTAACAGCGGCACAGGTTAGAGTTTAGGAGGAGAGTTTCCTATCCTCTTTGCATGGACAGCCGCCCTTTAAAGCTCAGGGCTTTATGCAGGATATCAGTTCCAGCTTTCTCACCTTGAATAGGCCCAAGGCCCAAGGTTCAACTCGTGTGTACATTGAAATCCACTAGGGTTGATCATCTTTACAAGAATCACCTTAACATTAGCTTCTACATGCTACTGGCTTTTAACTTCTTATTTCTTGTACCCAATGATTTCCCCATCTTTCAAGCTGAAAGTGTATATTTTATGATTTTTTTTTTGAACATATATGTTGTCCAAAGTTCATAAACGTTGCAGGAGTAAGATAGCCTGCTCTTCTATTTCAGCTCAGCCTATAGAAGTGTGTCCCTTTGTTCATTTCACCCTATCAGCTAGCCCTTTACAAGTGCCTAAAACTTCTGAATCCATTATTCTCTGTAGATTAATTGTGTCAGTATTTATTAATTTGTTCATTCAACACTGGCTTGAGTGCCTGTTACATTTCAACTAGTGACTGATCTTTACCACCATACTCCATTTGCTTACTCTTTATGAATATAAGCAGATGTCGTTCTGAATATTTCTCTTATGAAACTCTGAAAGGTGTAACATACCAAGAAACTTTCTCCAGATTTTTAGGACAATTATATAACTCAATATGTTCATGCCATTTAGACACTATGACTCTGACCCATGGGAATAAATACAGTAGAGCATTAGTCACCAGTGAGTCAAGCAATGAGGTTTTCCTGTCAGCCAACTTGATTTTTTCTCTGTACACACACAACAGACAGACATATAATAAAAATATAAAATTATTTTCAGATGGTTTTTCAAAGGAGCATATTCTTGTACTGTGTTTCCAATTGCATATAGACCATCTCTATTAGAAGTCCTTCAATATGTCTTTGTTAACCTGTCGATTCCTATCACCACCAGTCTTACTCTCCTGATCTTCTTGGCTTGTTTACATTGTCTCTAAGGTGTCACCTTTCTTCATTCCTACAGCCACCGTCTTGGTTTACATAGACACTCAACCCTTCATAATGAAGCCAGTTGGCCTTTCTGACTGTAGACTTATTCTTCTCCTCTTCATGCAAAGGCCCCTGACAGTTAATCTTTATAAAACTCTTCTTTTTACTAGGTGTCTCCTTATCAGGAATCTAATACGTGTCTGATGTTTATCTGACTGCCTTCCAACTCAAAACCTAGCATGAGCTCTGCTTTTTTTTTTTAATGTTGTAATTTGGGTGAAAGTTTATAGAGCAGATTCATTTTCCATATAACAGTTTATACATATTTTGTTTCATGGCATTGATTGCAATCCCCATAATGTAACAGCTTTCTTCCCACTTCCTCCCTATGGTTACCCTTTCCCTGTGTCCTTTCCTAAGCATTCCTGCCCTCTGAGCTGTTTCCCTATGCAGATACTGACCTTTTGATCTCCCATGGTTGATGGCTTTAAGGACTATTCCTACCTGGTGTAAAATGTTCACCTTCTATGTCTGCCTGTCCTTTGGCTGGAAGCTGCAGGAGTGGGTTCAATTCCAGGCCCAAAGGGTGACTAGGGCCCATCATCTTAGGGGTTTCCATCAATCTCTATGAGACCAGTAAGCCTGGTCTTTTTTATGATTAAGTTTTGTTCCACATTTTTCTCCCACTCTGTCCAGGATCTCCTATACTAAATCCCTTTCCAAGTGATTGACAGTGATAGCCAGGCACCATCTAGGTCTTCTGGTCTCAGAGTCATATAGGCTGAGGTTCACATGGTCCACTAGTTCGTTGGACTAATTATTTCCATGTGTCTTTGTTTTTCTTCATTCTTCTTTGCTCCTGATGAGGAGAGACCAATTGTTGCATCTTAGATGGCCACTTGCAAGCTTTTAAGACCCTAGTCACTACTCACCAAAGTAGGATAGAGAACAATGTTTTTGTGTGGTATGTCATGCCAATTGAGCTCAATGTCCCCTGTGACCATGGTCCCGAACCCAAGGGCCCACTCCCTCAGGGTGGTTGGCTGTGGCTAAGAAGTTCTAACTTTGTCTGTTAACTCTATTATATATATGGAGATTCTTATAGCACATACAAATACATATGTAGAAATATCAACATGAGCTCTACTTTTATTTTGCATGATAATATTTTTATTCCCAATATCAAATTCCAAATGGATAGCTCCTATTTTGTCTCCTCAACACACCCTTTTCCCATCCCTGCTCAACCTGTCATTGTCATCTCGGTGCTCTTCCTCCTCCTCTCTGGTCAGTCAATTCCTCTGTCCCTATGCTGACCCAGCTCAGGACCTCTGTTAGCGTAGTGCCTAAGGCATTTGATTGCTAAATAGAAGGCTGGTGGTTCAAACCCACCAGCCACGCCTCAGAAGGAAGATGGGGCAATCTATTTCCATAGTGATACTGCCTCGGAAACCCAAGGAGGAGTCACTATGAGTCGGGTCCGACTCGAGGGCACATAACAACAACAACATCCTGACCCAGCTCAGATCTCCTGCTTCCATGATCTCCTCAGATCAGAATTCTTTCTCTGTGGATTACCTTGCTCTGATCCACTTCCCTAACCCCACCAAAAAAGCTAGCTGGATGGTATATCTTCCTGTCTTTTACACGCATAACACCTATCTTCATTTCTCAGGTGGCACTTAGAATTTCCAAATGGGTATATAAATGTGAGCATATCATTAGCTGGAGAACACAGAAATTTCCTGTGTCCCCATGTTGCACTTCACACAGTGCTGGGCAGTAAACTTCAGATAAAATCTTGCTTGACTTGTTTGGGCAGGTTAAACACTCACTAAATTTGAGTGGCATGAACCAGAGGCCTGCATGGGTAAATACATTTGACTTTAATTTTCAGCCTTTTGCCCTGACTCACGCAGACCCACTCATACCCTGAAAGTCAGAACTTTATGTCAGCCTTGGGGAAACAATTTCTGAACCCCCACTATCTTAGTTATCTAATGCTGCTGTTACAGAAATACCACAAGTGGGTGGATTTAGCAAACAGAAATTTGTTTTCTCAGTTCAGGAGGCTAGAAGTCCAAATTCAAGGTGCTGGCATTAGAGAAAGACTTCCTGCCTTTGTCAGCTCACAGTTTAGGAGGAGGACTCTTGTCTCCTTTCAGCATCTGTGGGCCTGGCATTCCTTGGTGATCTCCATGTGTCTTGGCATCAGTCTTGCTCTGGGTCTAGGAGGTTCCCAGTGCAGAGACCCTGTGTTCAAAGGGACACTTTGCTCCCAGTTCTTTCTTAGTCAGTCCCTGTTTTCTGCTTGCTTCTCTCTCCTTTTATCTCTTCTAAGATAGAAGGTGATGCAGGCCCACCCCAGGGAAACCTAGGGCTATCACCTGATCAAGATTGTTGCATCCCACCCTAATCCTAATGCAATTGATCAGCTAATCACATCATAGGGTATGATTATATCATTACATAATTGCCAAATTACATCATTACATTACTGCCAAACTATTGAGAATCATGGCCCAACCAAGTTGGCACATATTTTGGGAGGATACAATCTATGACATTCCATCCTTTGGCTCCCCAAAATTCATGTCCTTGCCACATGCAAAACACTTTCACCCCTTCATATCATCTTAAAAATCTTAAAAATCCTGGGGCAGAATTCCTCTTCATCTATGAATCTAGTATACATTACTCACTTCTAAAGTACAGTGGTGGAACAGGCACAACCTAAGACATTTCCATTACAAATGGGAAATATTGGAAGGAAAGAAGGGATAATGGTCACCAAACAAGACAAAAACCCTGCAGAACCATTTACATTAGATCTCAAGGCTTGCAAATAATCCTCTGTTCTCTGAAACTGTCCAGGCAGTGGCCCTACCCTCAACCCTGGGTGTTAGCCATTGTTCTCTGGATTCTGGGTGGAGGCCCTTCAGTCTTGGACTTCAGCTCCACCACCCAGGCCCACTGCAATGGCAACACTGCTTTCTCCTAGTCCAACTGAGTAACGACCCCATCCACTGCCCCCCATCCTGTTTTTCTGTGCCTTGGGCATGACAGACCCACCCACACAGTGTTGGGCAGATTAAACACACCATCCCCCTGGCTCTCCTGAATGGCAGCCCCATACTCCAGAACTGAGTTAGTGAAGATCTGACTCTTTGAGACCTAGGACGCTGTGGTGGTTCCACCCTTTCAAACCCCAGAGGCCATGGCACTACCCTTTGAAACCAGACCACTCTGCTTGTCGTGCTCCTTATCTCTTCAGCTTCTGCTTTCTGGTTCCTTAGACTCTCAGCCCCTCAGGCCTCTTGGGCTGACCTGGCCTCAGCTCTGCTCCAGTAAGTGTGACAAAGCTCTTTGGCTCTACTGATAAGTGCCCAGAGGCACCCCACTCTGCCAGTAAGCCTTGCCCCAAAGGCACTCAGCTCTTTGTGGGTTGGTGAGCCTGGCTCCATGGACAAGTGCGCAGAAGCTCCCAACTCCTCCAGAAACCTTCCTGCACAAAGGCAATTGGTCTTCATTCCATGAGTCCCACTCCATCTCCCTGTCTCCTGGTTCTGCTGCCACCATTTCTCTTCCACTGTTTCTTGCCATCTGTATTCTCTGGTTTTACATCACTCCACACTTCCTTCTGAGCCCTCACCAGAAGTTTCTTTTATGTCACTAATTCCACCAACAGTTTCTTCAAAGTAATCTATACTCTTACTATAGTTGTTATTGTTACTAGGTGCTGTTGAATCCGTTCTGACAGATAGCGACCCTATGTACAACACAACAATACACTGCCCAGTCCTGCACCATCCGCAAATTCTTTGCGATACCTGAGCCCATCATTGCAGCCACTCTGTCAATGCATCTCATTCAGGGTCTTTCCCTTTTTCATTGACCCTTTACTTTACCAGGCATGATACCCTTCTCTTGGAACTAGTCCCTTCTGACATGACCAAAATACACAAGACAAAGTCTGGCCATTCTCAGTTCTAAAGAGCATTCCAGTACCTTTTCCAAGACTTGTTCATTCTTTTGGCAGTCTATGGTATATTCAATATTTTTCACCAATACCACAGTTCAAATGCATCAATTCCCTGTCAGTATACTGCTGCAACCATTTTTTAATTACCTTCAGCAAAATTTTACTTGCATGTGATAGTAATGATAATGTTTGATAATTTCCACATTCTGTTCAACCACCTTTCTTTGGAATGGGCACAAATATAGATCTCTTCCAGTCATTTGATCAGGTAGCTAGCTGTTTCCCAAATTGCTTGACATAAATGAATGAGCGCCTCCAGCACTGCATCACTTTGTTGAAACATCTCAATGGATATTCGTCAATTCATGGAGCCTTGTTTTCCACCAATTCCTTCAGAGCAGTTTCAATTTCTCCCTTCAATATTATCGGTTCCTGATCATGAGCTATGTCCTGTAGTGGTTGAACATCAACGAATTCTTTTTGGTGCGGTGACCCTGTATGTTCCTTCCATCTTCTTTTGATACTTCCTGCATCATTCAAAATTTTGCCCATAGAATCCTTCCATATTGCAAGTCCAGGCTTGAATTTTTTCTTCAGCTCTTTCAGCTTGAGAAATGCTGAGCCTATTCTTCCTTTTTGGCTTTCTAACTCCAGGTCTTTGCATATTTCATTATAATACTTTACTTTGTCTTCTTAAGCCACCCTTTGAATCTTTTGTTCAGCTCTTTTATTTCATCATTTCTTCATTTGTTTTAGCAAATGCTCCATTCAAGAGCAAGTTTCAGAGTCTATGCTGACATCCATTTTGTCTTTTATTCCTTTCCTGTCTTTTTTCATGCATGATGTTCTTGATGTCATCCTACAACTCATCTGGTCTTCAGTCGTTGGTGTCAAATCTGTTCTTCAGATGATCTCTAAATTCAAGTGGGATATAATCAAGGTTGCATTTTGGTTCTTGTGAACTTGATTTAATTTTCTTCATCTTCAGCTTGAACTTGCATATGAGCAATTGATGGTCTGTTCCACAGTCAGCTCCTGGCCTTGTTCTAACTGATGATGTTGAGCTTCTCCATCACCTCTTTCCACAGATGTAGTTGATTTGATTCCTGTATATTCTATCTGGTGAGGTTCACATGTATAGTTGTCATTTATGTGGTTGAAAAAAATACATATTTGCAGTGACTAAGTCGTTGGTCTTGCAAAAGTCTATCTGTGGTCTCTGGTGTCATTTATCACCAAGGCCATATTTTCCACCTACCAATGCTGCTCCTTTGTTTCCAACTTCCACATTCTAATCACCAGTAATTATCATTACATCTTGATTGCTTGTTTGGTCTATTTCAGACTGCAGAATTTGGTAAAAATCTTCAATTTCCTCATATTTGGCTTTAGTGGTTGGTGCATAAATTTGAATAAAGGTAGTATTAATTGGTCTTCCTTGTAGGTATATGGATATTATCCTATCACTGACAGCATTGTATTTCAGGATAGATCCTGAAATGTCCCTTTTGATGATGCATGTGGCAGTCTATGGTATATTCAATATTCTTCACCAATATCACAGTTCAAATGCATCAATTCTTCTTCAGTCATCCTTATTCATTGTCTAGTTTTCACATACATATGAAGCTACCGAGAAGACCATGGCTTGGGTTGGGTGCACTTTAGTCTTCAAAGTGACATCTTTACTTCTTAACACTTTAAAGAGGTCTTTTGCAACAGATTTGGCCAGTGCAATACTTCATCTAATTTCTTGACTGCTGCTTCCATGAGCATTCAATTTGTCATTCCCAGCATAGTAGGCCATATGATTGTCTGATTCAAAATGGCCAATACCAGTCCATCTCAGCTCATTAATGCCTAGGATATCTATCTTCATGCATTCCATTCCACTTTTGACAACTTTCATATCTCCTAGATTCATACTTCATACATCCCATGTTCCAATTATTAACGAATGTTTGCAGCTATTTCTTCTCATTTGGAGTCATGCCCCATCAGCAAATGAAGGTCCAGAAAGCTTTATTCCATCTATGCCATTAAGCTTTATTCCATCTATGCCAACTCTAACCTGAGGAGGCAGCTCTTCTCCAGTAGTATTTTTGAGTTCCTGAGGTGCTCATCTTCTGGCACTTCATCAGACATTGTTTCACTGCTAGTCATAAAGTTTTCAGTAGCCAATTTTTTTCAGATGTGGACTACCAAGTCCTTCTTCTTATTGGTCTTAGTCTGGAAGCTCTGCTGAAACTTTTACTATTAGGCATCTTGAAATTCTTCCAGCCTCTATTCATTACCCAATTCCAAAACCTTTTCCATACTTTAGATATCTGATAGAGCAGTGCCTGACTCCCAGTACCCAATTCTCCTTTAGTTACTTACTGCTGCTGTAACAGAAAACCACAAGTAGGTGGCTTTAACAAATAAAATTTTCTTTTCTTACAGTTTAGGAGGCTAGAAGTCCAAACGCAGGGCGCTGGCTTTAGGGGAAGGTCCTTGTCTCCTTTCAACATCTGTGGACCTGGCATTCCTTGGAGATCTCCATGTTACTTGACATCAGTCTTGCCCTGGGTCTAGGAGGTGCCCAGCATAGGGATCCTGGGTCCAAAGGATGCTTTCTGCTCCCAGCTCTTCTTTCTTGGTGGTAGTGGGTCCCTCTTCTCTGCTTGCTCTTCTCCTCTTTCATCTCTTGTAAGATTAAAGATGATGCAGACCACACCCCAGGGAAACTTCTCTTACATTGGATCAGGCCTGTGACCTGATTAAGATTGTTGCATTCCACCCTAATCCCGTTACAACTGATTGGCTGATCGCATCAGATCACATCATGAGGGTAATTATATCATTACATAACTGCCCAATTACATCATTACATAACTGCCAAACCACCGAGAATCATGGCCCCACCAACTTGACACCTTTTTGAGGGACACAATTTAAAGCATGACACCCACCTATCACTATGTTCCTATAAGTCTGGTCTACCTTTCTACTCCAAACTGCTCACAGCCTTGGCTACCCACCTCCAGTTACCATGTGATCCACTCATCAACAAACCATGAGCAAAGATGGCCATTGTACATTAATGGAAAGGTAAAAAAAGGTAGTTTTACAGAACGCTGTTGTTGTTAGCTGCTGTGGAGTCAGCTCCAAGTCATAGTGACCCTGTGTGCAACAGAAAGAAACACTCATCTGTTGCTTTGTCATACTGTGGTGGATTGCATGTTGCTATGTGAGGGACTGCATGTGCGGCTAGAAGCTATGCCACCAGTATTTCAAATACCAGCAGGGTCACCTATGGTGGACAGGTTTCCACAGAGATAGACTTGGAAGAAGGAAGGGGCCATCCACTTCTCAAAGAACTGGCCAGTGAAAACCTTATGAATAGGAGGTTACAGAATAAGTTTAGGATATCCAAATTTTGAGGGTATGCATGTTTTCTGAAAAATTAAATCACATTGTGTTAGTAGTTGAAGGAGGTCTGGTGGTGTAGTAGTTAAGGCATTCGGCTCCTAACCAAAAGTTTGGTGGCTTGAACCCACCAGCTCTCTGGAAGAAAGATGAAGCAGTCTGCTTCTGTAAGATGTACAGCCTTGGAAACCCAATGTGGGTTGCAATGAGTTGGAATCAACTCAGTGGCAGTGAGTTTGGTATTTGTGGGTATGTGTGAGTGTCAGTAGTTATCACAGATAATGCATGGTTTTTATTTTTGTCTTTTTGCTTGTTTGCATTTTTTAATTTTTCTGTGATAGGAAAAAACTTTTTTGTTAACCCCTCCCCATTCAATACCCTGGTGGCACGTGGTTAAGTATCCAACTACTAACTGAAACATTGGTAGTCAAGAAGCTAGAGAATGGCAGGTCTTTCTTAAGGGTGGCAGCTACTCTGTGGGAGAGGCTGTGACAGTCTGCATCCATAAAGGTTACAGCCTTGGAAACCCTATGGGACAGTTCTTATAGGGTTGCTATGAGTTAGAATTGACTTGACAGCAAGGGGTATTCAATACTCTGAGAATCTGTAGAATATTAATTGAAAGTTTAGAAGAATATTTATTGATTACATTTCCTTTTATGTACACCATTTCACATATCATTTAATCCTCATAACAACCATATAAAGTTAATGTTATTTCCCCCATGTTGCAAATAAGAGAATTGAAACTCAGAGAGGACCTTTTCCAAATCACAGTTGCCAAGGAGCCAAGCCAGAATTTGAAGTCAGGTCTGTCTGACTCCAAACATGGTGATTTTCCATTGAGTCTGTAATAATGGACCACTTAGAAAACCATGGCAGTGAAAACACAGTGTACCTGACTGCCTGGGATATGGGCAAAGCAGTATTAATAGCTCTAAATATTTTGTTACTAAAGGGGAAAATTAATTAGCGAACAAACTAAAACTTCAGTTGGCTGGGCAAGCTAAGCAAAAATAATAAGGAGAAAGAAGTAAAGACAAAAGCATCAATAAATAATCAAATTACAAAACATTAAGAGCAATATAATTGAGTCATAAAATTGAGAGCCCCTTTTTGATTGTTGAAAGCCTGATAATATTGGGCCATCTTTCCCTGGAGTATGGACCTCTGCACAGAAAAGCTGCCCCAGGCCTTCTTCTTCACTAGTTCTCTGGGAATTTCTGGTCTGCTTGAGCCTAGGCCTAGTGGGCACTTGGGCTGCCATTCACTCAGGGACAGTGTCCACCCTTAAAAAAGACCTGCCATTCTCTAGCTTCTCTGGTTATATTACAGAGGTAAGTAAGAATCCTGGTAGTATAAGGTCAAGTGGGTAAGTCAGAGTAGCCCAAGCTGAAGCAGCAGTGGCTTTGTACAGTAGTTCATTTGTAATTCACTGAACAGGTCTGGAAGGACATTCAAGGCAGCTCCCCAAAGGAGCTGACAGTTAGAAGCCATCTGCTGACCATACTTCCTATAGCAGGGCAGCAAGACCTTCCTAGGAGGGGCATCTGCAGCCACTCTGCACATCTGTCACACATCGCCATGCCTAACTGCAAGGGAAGTAAGAAAGGTGGTGCAGCTGTGTGCCTAAACCAGTTGCCATTGAGTCAGTTCTGTCTCATGGCAACCACATGTTTCAGAATAGAACTGTCCTCCTTAGGGTTTTCAAGGCTGTCACTTTTCAGAAGCAGATTTCCAGGCCTCTCTTCTGAGGCAACACTGGGTGGATTTGAACCACCAACCTATCCATTAGTAGTAGTTCAGTGCATAACTGTTTGCTTAACCCAGGGATTTTAGCTGTGTGCCTAAGAGGAGGAAAAAGTAAGGGTTTGATGGAAACTAGCCATCTCTTCCACAAATTCAGAGAAAGAGATGGGATCTCAACCATGTTATCCAAGCTAATTTTACAAAGAAACTATACTTAGGAGTTAAATGCCATAACAGATACTTTGATCTCCAATTGACCAAGTGTGTTCATTCCATCAGTTAGAACCCTAGGGGAAGCAAATGATCTACAAAATGAACCTAACCCTAAGAAGAATATCTGTAAAGTTCCCAGATACTAGCTGCCTGATCAATGTAGAAGGAGTTCTGGTGGTGTAGTGCCTAAGGCATTTGACTGCTAACTACGAGGATGGCAGTTCATACCCACCAGCCACTCCTCAGAAGGAAGATTGGGCAATCTACTTCCATAGTGATAAAAACCAAACTCCCTGTCATCCAGTTGGAACCTACTCATAGCGACCCCTCCTTGGGTTTCCAAGGCGGTATCACTGCAAAAGTAGATTGCCCAACCTCACCTCAGAAACCCAAAGAGGGGTTGTTTCACATCTGGCTCAACGGCAATGAGTTTGATTTTTTTTTTTTTTTTTAATCTCCAGTTTTTATTGCTGAATTGTGTTTTGTTGAGAGTGTGAACGGTCACAATCAGAGCCTAGCTCACCAGTGTTTGGAGTGATTTATCAAGTAAAAGGGGGGCACAAAATATGGCCTCTGAGTTACACAACCACCCTTATTTATGCAAGAGGGCCCATCAGCCTTGACCTCCAATCTCATTCCCAATCCATAAGAGAGGTCTGGAGATCTAGAAATAAATCCCCTACCTTCTACCAAGTGACCTACTTTTCTCTTTTGACTGTAATGTCTGAGGTTCCAAGGGTCAAAGGAAAAGTTGGAAGTTCTCTGTTCATGTCATAGCTGAGGCCGTAGCTGCCAGGTCCTCTGCCTTTGACCTGTCACATGGAGCATTGGGAAATTCAAACAAAACACACCTGGAGAGGCTGCCTAGGTTAGTTCCTGGCTATCTGGAACTGCAGGGGACCAGAATTGGGGGACCACCCCCACCTTCTGATGATCTTGAGTAAGGAACTTGGCAAGGTGCCAGCTGAGGTGGTAAGGGGTAGGAGAGTTGCAAAAATGGGTCTCCCTGATAGGTGAATCTGGGCCCAATCCCCTTTCCCCCACCCCACCCCCACCTCCGATGGTGCCCAGACCCAGAGGTTGGTAGAGAGGCAATGTGCCACAGAAGGAACTGGTAGGCCCTGTAGCCAACCTCACACAGTTCCCCTTAAGGAACAAGAGAACCATCACAGAACTGGAAGGAAGAGAGGAGACCATCTCAGCCCTGCCAAGGCTGGCCTGCCCTTGATCTTGGGAGAGTAACCTCATCAAGTCAGCAGGATTTCAACCATTAGGGGAGGCAAGACTGTCAAGTCCACCTACCTATCTGATGGCCTTTTTCACCTTCGGTCCTTGGACCTCCAGGGTCCACGCACATTTCTTAGAGGTCATTAAGCTCTGACTGTCATTTTTGGTTTTTATTTTGATAACCTAAAAAGACTTCCACAAGCCCACTCTGGCTCGTCCAGATAGTGATAGTGAGTACCAGGTTAGTCCCTGGTCATCTGGAACCATAGCTGTGTCATGATTTCAGACACAGCATTTGTGTCCGAATTCTGTTTCTACCAAGGAAGGGCCACATGACATTGCAGCATGCAAGATGAATGAATAAAGGTGTATTCATTTCCTATGGCTTTTATACAACTGACTACAAACTTAGTGGCTTAAAACAATAAATAAAGTTTGTTATTTTAGAGTTCTGGAGGTCGGAAGTCCAAAATGGTTCTCTCTGGGTTAAAATTAAGGTGTCAGCAGGGCTGCATTCCTTCCAGAAGCTCTTGCAGAAAATTGTTTCTGTCTCTTTTCCAGCTCCTAGAAGCTGCTTGCATTCCTTGGCCCCTTCCTCCATCTTTAAAGCCAACTTTGTAGCATGTTCGAGTCTCTCTCAACTCTGACTCTCTTGCCATCCTCTCTCGCCATTACAAACTCTGTGATCTGCTAATCCAGAATAATCTCCCCATTTCAAGAACCGTAATTTAATCCCATCTGCAAAGTCTCATCTGCCATGTGAGGTGACATATTCACAGGTTCCAGCTATCAGGACGTGGACATCTGTGGGAACTATTATTCTGCCTACCACAGAGAAGATTTTCCATTGTCCAAACGGTCCACCTGAAGACTAAATGGACATCATAATAAGGAATGATCAGAATGGCATAACGAGTCTTGCCTGTTATTCACCAATTTCCCACAATAGTCCAACTATAATTTCTGTGATGGCTTTCTTATTTAACTACATCTGAAGTATTTGAAGGAGCTCTGGTGGTGTAGTGCGTAAGACATTTGACTGCTAACGAGAAGGCTGGCAGTTCAAACCCACTAGCCACTCTTCTGAAGGAAGACTAGGCAATCCACTTCCGTAGCGATACTGCCCAGAAACCCAAGGAGGGGTCACTATGAGTCAGATCCAATTCGACGGCAGTGAGTTTGGTTTTTTGTTTTTGAAGTATTTGAACTAATTTCAGGTGGTCTCCAATACCCAAATACAGCAGAAAAAAATATTGAAAACGAGAGAAAACAACGTTTATATACTTCATGCTTTTCTCCTTTTTATAGATTGCCCATTGTGTTAACAAATGTCTTGTTAAAAGAAATAAAATAGATCTACAGGTACTAATGTGAGCAGATGTCAAAAGCACATTGTTAGGAAAAACAATAACAGCTTTAGTATAACCCTGTTTCTATAAATTAGTATAGTTACGGTTGTTTCTGCATAGAAAATACACACAAGAATATAAACAAACCTTAACCATGGTTATCTTGAGGGTTGGGGGCACCAGGGGGGAGTCATCAATAGGATTCCAGGCCATGTTTGCTTTCTAAATCACGATTTCTGTAATAAATCTTTTTATGTGCAATAAACTCATTTCCGCAACCAAGAAAAAAAGGTGTTTTTCTTTGAAAACTAAGGTGCTCTTCTAAATTATGACTTTTACTGGAGTCCCTAACTGGTTAGGGACTCTAACCCTAAATGATAAGAGCTTAACTTGTAGTCAAAAGGTTGGCATTTCGAACGCACCGATAGGTACCTTAGAAAACAAGCCTAGTAATCTATCCCCACCTTGAAAATTCTATGAAGCAGTTCCACACTGCACACATGGGGTCACCATGAATTGGAATCAAGTGGATGGCAAATAACCACAATAAAATATGGCTTTTTCTGGAAATGAGCATAAACCAGAATTTCAGGGTTCTTTAGATCAATGCAAGGCCTAGGCCTCACATCTGAGTGCTTCCTACTACCTCCTGTCCAATCCCTTGTTAGAAATCTACAAATATGCCACCTACCATTGCAATCACAGGGAGCTCTGGTAGCATAGTGGTTAAGGCACTTGACTGTTAACCAGAAGGCTGGCGGTTCAAACCCACCAGCCACTCCTCGGAAGGAAGATGGGGCAATCTACTTCCGTAGTGATACTGCCTTGGAAACCCAAGGAGGGGTCGCTATGAGTCAGGTCTGACTCAACGGCACATAACAACAACAACATTGCAATCACAGGGAATATAGGGCATGTAATTAGTAACTGAGGAGCCCTGGTGGCACAGTAGTTAAAGTGCTTGGCTGCTAACCAAAAGGTCAGCAGTTTGAACCCACCAACCAATGGGAGAAAGATGTGGCAGTCTGCTCCTGTAAAGATTTACAACTTTGGAAACCCTATGGGGCAGTTCTACTCTGTCCCACAGGGTCACTATGAGTTGGACTCAACCCAATGGCAATAGGTTTTTTGGTTTAATAATTAGGCTTTATTTGCTTTGGAAAAGACTCAGTATACGCCAGCAAAATACGCCAGTTCCCAATCCTTGGCAGAATCCCAGAGCTTTTGAGAGAAGAGGACCCTGGAGGTCACTGAAAGTAAGCCCCTCGTTATACCCTGAAGCTGGCTAAGTTACCAACTAGTCAGCAGCAGAGCTAGGATTCAGGCCAGGCTTGTGGGACTTCAGAAGTCATCTTCTTGCCCCCTGACTACCTCACAGTCAACTACTGAATAAGGCCCCTTCCTGGGAGTCCCACACGAGCACCTGCGAGTTTACAGCACCCATGCTCCACTTCACTTTGGGACACTGGCAACCATGGGGAGTGATTGGGAACATTTGCCACCCAAGGAGCTCCAAGGTATGCATGTCACCAATGTATCACAAGTTTGAGGGGGTTGGGCTGCTTGCAAGTAGCCCTGGTGGCACAATGGCTAAGTGCTCAGCTGCTACCCAAAAGGGTGGCCGTTGGAACCCCTCAGCCGTTCTGTGGGAGAAAGATGTAGCAGTCTGTTTCCACAAAGATTACAGCCTTGGAAATGCTATAGGGCAGTTCTACTCTATCCTACAACATAGCGGTGAGTCAGACTTGACCCTACAGCAGTGGGATTACTTTCTTTGGCTTGGGATGCTCCTATTTCAAAGCAACACCATCTGTGTTAACACAACACTTTTGTCAATTTCTTCTTGTTGTTAGATGCTGTCAAGCTGATTCCTACTCATGGCAATTTCTGTACTCTACTAACTAACTAACTCACTGCCATCGAGTCGAACCTAACTCATAGAAACTCCTTGGGTTTCTGAGGAAGTATCACTACAGAGAAGTAGATTGCCCAACCTCCCTTCTGAGGAGCGGCTGGTGAGTTTGAACTGTCAGCCTTCTGGTTAGCAGTCAAATGTCTTAGGCACCATGTAACCTTAAAAAAAAAAGTTGTTGTCAAGTTGACCCTGACTTGTTGTTGTTGTTGTTATGTGCCATTGAGTCAGAACCCGACTCATAGCGACCCCTCCTTGGGTTTCCAAGGCAGTATCACTACAGAAGTACATTGCCCCATCTTCCTTCTGAGGAGTGGCTGGTGGGTTTGAACCACCGGCCTTTTGATTAGCAGTCAAGTGCCTTAGGCACTACACTACCAGAGCTCCCGACCCTGACTCATGGGGACCTTATTTGTGTCAGAGTTTAGCTGTAAGAGTAGAAAACTATTGGATTTTCAATGGCAGATTGTTTTTTATTTTTCAAAGTAGATCACTAGGCCTCTCTTGTGAGGCACCTTTGGGTGGGGGCATGCTAACTGTTTACACCACCTAGGGACTCCCCAGTGGCCTGTTTTTTGTTGTTTTTAGGTGCCATGGAGTCTATTCTGACTCATAGCAACTCTAAGTGATAAAGCAGGACTTCCCCATAGGGTTTTCTTGGCTGTTATCTTAGATCCTTAAATGTGGAGCTTTACAACTGCACCGTCCTCTTGACTGAGTTAAATGGCATATGACTTGTGGACCCTAGAATGGTGCCAGATACTGAGAACACCTGCTTAGACAAGTGGGGGCACCTTCTAGAAATCGCTGGGGTATTCACATCACCCCCAAGCATCTGGAGAGCTGGAAGATTCACATGCAGAAAAGCCTGAGCTGCACCGAGACGATGAACAGAGGAGGTTTCAGGATATGGCAGCATTTGCCCCAGGGCTCAGCAGTGACCAGGGTCTGTGCAGAAAAATGGTCCAGCTGGTAGCCAGCCTGGAGATGCTGCTGTTGTCTCCTCACTGGACTCTTTGGTGGTGGCAGTTTGGCCACCATACCCTCCCCAACCCAGAAAGAGTGTGCAGCGGAGGATGGTGTGAGCTGAGCCTTGGGGAACAGTGGGGAGCTGCTTCTGTGTGAATGCCCAGGGCCAGAAAGAGCAGCTTTCACTACTTGTGCTTCATCTCCAAGGAACTGGAGTCCCAATGACACACCATATGGATCTAGTCACAGTGCTGCTCAATTCCTTGAAAGCTGGAAACGTGCTTTGTTCTTAGGGGGTGAGAGGAATAAGAACTCAAGCATCTGCTCAGACTCTGCACCCTTTCTTCTGCTCCAGAGCTGTCTAATGTTCCACTCTAATCAGTCCCGTCTCTCGAGGACTCGCCAATGAGGGAAACAATCAGCAGGTTTTGGTGCCAGAGGGTTGGTCCTTCTACCCCACCCGAGAGCACAGAGAGGCCGTGGAAAGCAGCACTCCTCTCTCAACCCTTACTGCTTATAAACCTGTGTTTGACAAATAGGGAGAGGCTCTGGATAGTCTACCAATAATCCTGTTCATAATTGCAGATGTTGGAAGATGCAAGACCAGAGCTCAGACACCAGGAAGTGTTCTCTCCAATGGAGATACTTTATTCCTTCTGAGTTTTTACATCCAAATGCCTGGGGACTGTGAAGTCATTTTTACACCATTAAACATTCATTTGTTGAAGGCTTTCTCCTTACCTCCTGCCTACCTCGTCATGGCAAATATCCAGCTTGAGCCCACAGAACCAGAGACGATCTAATCTGGGTCAGAACTCAGAGACTACCGAGTGGGAAACACAGTCACCTCAATGAGGCTTTGTAAGGAAAATCACAAAGGAGATGGCTGACTTTCTGGCAAGTAAGGTCTCCAGAGCCCTGAGAGCCTTCTCAGGAGAATAAACATTTCTGCAGCGTCAGATTTTCAATTTCACTATCAAGCGTGTGCCAGAAAGCAAGAAAAGGTAGGTGGTCCCCTGAGTCACCCGCACCATGGCTGTCTTCCTTCTCCTCCACTCTCAGGACTGAAACGAGGCATCACAACACCCCCATCCTTCCCAAGGGACACCTGTACAGAACACTTGGATATTTCCCCAGAGTAGCGGGCTACAGGGGAAGCTAAAAGATTTGAAGACAGTGCCTCAAAGTAGAGAAGGCTATATGAGAAGACACAAAAGGAGTCCAGGGGAAATTTCAAGAAAATATCCCTGTGGGACAGTCCAGTGATTGGACAGAGATGTCCTAAAATGAGGCAGGTAGATGAAGGCCCATCCACCCAACGTTTTCATCCTCTTCTGTGTTCTGAATGTATCACCATGAACCTGCAGCAGAGAACTAATCAACCCATGGGCCTGTGAGTGTGTGTCATTCCACATTAGAGGGAGGGGAGAAGAAGGGGACTCAGTCCCTCCTGTTGGTGATGTGGCAGCACACGAAGGAGGAGAAAGCCTTGCCAAGAGACCACCCATCAACTAGGCAGAGGAATCAGTAAGAGAAGAGCTGCTGCTTCTCACACGGGAGTGAGGGACTCAGAGCTCCAGCCTGACAGCCTCTGCCTTTCAGTTTTACAGAACCTCAGGGCTTCAGAAGTCCTAAGGAGCAGGGACAGTTACCCACCCAGGCCAGCTCTCCACTGCGGACTGAGGCTATGGCACCCAGCAGCAAGAGGAGGTGACCTGCGCCAGCCATGCTTCTCGGGGGGTGGGGGGGCCAAGCAGGGTTCTCTTTGCTCCCCAGACTGCTCTCCTCTGTCAAAAATTTCTTAGAGCTTTGACAGCCATGTTAACTTGCAACAAGGCCTGCAGTTGCATCCTTATTGGCCCTAGACAGTTTGATAGATGGTTTGGCATCCCTGGCTTCTCTGTGCAGGGTGGCCCAGTGCTAAGTCACATGACTGGAATGGAGGCTGTGTACCCAACTGCCTGGTCCCACTCCTGCCTTTGCTCACTCTGCCTGCTGCTTCTAACCAAGGACAGCACAGGAAATAGCTGATAAAAATCTGTGTGGATCATGGGAGAAAGAAGGGCTGTTTATGCACAGAGAGACAGCTCAGGGGGCAGGAATGCATGGAGGGATGGACACAGGGAAGGGGTAACTATGGGGATGAAGTGGGAGGGGAGCTGTTGCATCGGGGTAAATTGTAGTCAATGTCATGAGACAAAGTGTATGTGAACTGCTGTATGGAAAGGAATTTGCTCTATAAATTTCCACCCAAATCACAATTAAAAAGAAAAAAAAACCTGTGTGGACAGAGGGGCAGCAGTGGGATGAAACCATGGCCTTCCCACCTTCAAAGAAAAGAATGTGGGAGTGATGCCTCCACCCAGCACTGACCACGTGAGACACCCTGAACCAGGACCATTTGGCCCACTAGGCTGAGCTACATGCAACTATGGCCTGGATGAGAAAGCTGCAAATCCACCACCTTCTGTGGTGGCCACATTACCCACCAACAACCAAAGCCTATTTATTGTATGCTTGACTGGGTTCTTCCTTCCTTGTTCTGTTGTCACATAGACCTGGTTTCTAATCCTAGCCCCACCAGGTACTAACTGGGGGTACCTCGGAGAAGTTACTCTAGCTGAATTTAAGTTTCCTATTCTGTAAAATAGGAATGGAAATACTAGCCAACTCATGCTATCTGTGAAGTACCTGAGACTGTGACCATTTGTTGGCATGAGTTATCAGAGGCTCTTATATCTCTTACTCCCTCACTGACCTCTGCTGTTCCTCTCTAAGTTCTTTTCAGACATTTAATTCCCAAAGCACTACGATTTTCCCCCTCACCAATTTATTACACCTGACAATAAAATTCCAGGATCTTTCCTGCTAGTCTCAGCTCCCAAAATTCTACCTAAGGAATCTACAACCAAGCTTCTCTACAGTTCAGTGCTGGGCTGCTTTCATAGATCCCTGGCATGGGGATGTGGAAAACCAAGGCTTCAAGATGGTTTGAACCAATTCAGTCATGGCCAAGGCAGCAAAACTGGAACCGACCTGAATTTTTAAACTGTGAGTCTACCAGAATAATAACCAGTGTGGGAACAATTACAAACCAAAGGCCTGGAATGGGAGACTTGGAAGAAGTGTAGTGCCCTTTCAGGAGCCTGATGCAGGAGATTGGAATGTCAGGAATGTGGAGAATGACATTCAAAGCTACACATGTTCAAAGATGGCTGCTCATCATCTTTGAGTGGGGTGCTGTTGTTTCCAACTGTGCAGGTCAAGAAATGTGGTTGTTACGTAACACATATGCTGCCCTTGTTTTCTATCAGGGAGATTATGTTTCTAGGAGGGCATCAACCTGAATTTTTTCCAGTTCCAGTTATTGTTCTGATACACCCACATTTTACAAATTTGGGTCATTCTGGTATCACTTCATTGGCCATGACTGAGCCAGGAAGAACTGATTCAAAGTCCTGCAGAAAGCAGAGATGAAATCAGACCTGGGCCTGCCCTGTGGAAGCTTTCCATCTGGTAGAGAGAGGGGTTATAGATGCACGAGTGCACACCAGGTGTGATGTACGAGAGAATCAAGGAGCCATGGAATCCCAACAATACAGCAATCATTTCTAAGTGAGTGGATCCGGGAAGACTAGGGTGTGTAGGGGTGTCAGGAGAGCAGAGAGAAAAGCAAAGACTCTCAGGTCACACAGACCGATTTTAAATCTTCTGCTTTCTGCTGTGGAACTTTGTACATGTTAAGATCTCTGAGTCCCAGTCTCTTCACCTGCAAGTTAGGAATGAAAATAACCTACCTCACAGGGTTTTTGAAAACTTAGGGACAAAGTATGTTTGGTGCTTGCCTCACTGAGGATGCTCAACAGGCATTATTTTTATTTCCATGGAGGAGGCAACAGTTTAAAGTCTGTGAGTAGGATTAAGTATAGCAGGACATGGGCTGTCAGGCCAGAAGACCTGGGTTTGAATCCTAGGAAATTATTTGGCTTTTTTAAACATCAGTTTCCTCACCAATAAAATGGGAATAATAATAGGACCTAACTCAGAGGGCTGTTGGGAAGACTAAATGGAATGAGCTTGTAAAGTGACTAGCTCAGGTCTTGACATATGGTGAACACTTAATCAATGTTGGCTAATGTGTAGTGCAAATATTTAACATGCTTGGCTGCTAACCAACAGCATGGAAATTTAAATCCACCCAGAGGCACCACAGAGGAAAGATCTAGTGATCTAATTCCAAAACATCAGACTGAAAACCCTATGGAGCACATTTCTACTCTGACACACATGGGCTTGCCATGAGTCAGGATCAACTCAAGAGCAAATGGTATGATTTAGTGTCACTACTTGTGGGCTCATGTACCTGGGATGACAGGCAGGTGTTACTCACTGGCGCAAAGCCCAAAAGGCCTATATTGGGGGCACGGGGTGAGGGTCTCGCAGGGGCTGAAGACAGAGCAGCAACAACCACAAGCTCCTGATGAGTCCTTTTATCCGGAAACCACTCCACCCAATGTCCCAACAGCTTTGTGGAAACCTGTTTTTTCAACTGATTTTAACCTATTGCCCCCACCCTCATCCCATAAACTCTAACCTGTTTGTCTAAAACTTTCTTCCAGTGGATAGTTTACAAGTTCAACTTTATGTAATCAACACTAACATCAAAAGTCAACCCACTCTTCAGTTTAGTTCCTCGAAACCCAAGTTGGACTATAACCTTGCTTCTTAGTTGTTATGATAGCACAATAACAAATAATCTCTATGCAGGTTAAGCAGTGTCTGTCACACAGAAAGCACACTGCTCAGGACTGATTTCAGGGTGGCCTGACTCATAGTCATTCCTGGGCACCACCAGATCTTCTATTTCATCTAAGTCAACTTTCTCACTTTACAAATGAAAGAAGTTGAGGGCCCAAGAAGAGAAGCAACTTGCCCAATTCATGAGATGGTCAGTGCAGAGCTGGGAACAGGTCTTGTTGTTGTTGTTGTTGTTGTTGCTATGTGCCGTCAAGTCGAACCCGACTCATAGTGACCCCTCCTTGGGTTTCCAAGGCAGTATCACCACGGAAGTAGATTGTCCCATCTTCCTTCCAAGGAGTGGCTGGTGGGTTTGAACCACCAGCCTTCTGGTTAGCAGTCAAGTGCCTTATGCACTATGCTAC
>NW_006921880.1:557103-564984 GCF_000298275.1 Orycteropus afer afer
CCAACAAAGAAAATTTCCTTCTATAGATAAACCTTTCCTTAACTTTTACAATAACAGACTAATACAATATTTGTCCTTTTGTGATTGACTTATAGTATATACTTGTAACTCGTTGACCTTTTCATTACTGCATTGTATTACAATGTGAATGTACTACTACGCATTTATCCATTGTACTGTTAATTGACATTCAGCTAGCTTCCAGTTTGGGGCTGTTAAAAAAAGTGCTAGTCTAAACATTCCTGTAAATATTTTTTGGTATTGCTGAGTCATAGGGTATGCATATGTTCAACTTCAGGAGATAATGGCAAATTGTTTTAAAAAATTAAACCAACCCACCATCTGAGTGTAAGAGTTATGCCCCAGCACTGTTTTAAAGAAAGGAAAACTCAGGCCCTGAGAACATAAGCAAGTTACCCCAGGTCACACAGCTAGGTACTGCCAAAATTGGATTATCCTGGTACCCAGATTATTGCTCTTTCTCCTGTCGTCTTGCTTTAGCTCCTAAAAGATCAATCCCCATGGGCCCCTTGAGTCTCAATCAAGATTCAGCTTCTACTGTGTCCTGATTAATCTTACTCTTGCCTCACCTTATTATTTGCACATTTTGCTGTCTTCCTGCTTGTCTCAGCAGAAAACTGAAGCTTCCAAGGCCAGTAGGAATGGACATGCTTTTGCTTCCTATGGGAGAGCAGAAGTCCACTGGATAGGTGCAAAAAGGGTGTGGTGGCAGCATCTTCTGACCTCCTCTAACTTCACAAGGAGGAAGGAGGATCCAGAACAACAGCAACAGCCCAAGGCTTGTTCCTATGAGGCAGAGATCAGCCACTCCACGCCACCCACCGTCCTCCAATCTCTTTACCGATTCTGACACCAACCACCCCTCCCACGGCACTCTCTACTTCTTAGCTGAGTTTGATAATTCATTGCAGTGGCCACACAGAACTCACAGACAACACTCATAATTATGGGGTTTGTTAGGAAAGTAACAGATTACAATTCAGGATTAGAAACAAGTCAGGATACAGTTCTCCAATTAGGACAGTTTCTTCTTAGCCATGCCTCAGGCATGCTTCTCTCTGGCCTGTGCCTCACAAAGCTCTTTTATCTTTGTGGATAGGCTCCCAAAGAAGCACCTTATTCCACCAGCAAGCCTCCTGCCCTAAGGCGCTCAGTTTCCTCGCACTGTGGGTTACTGAGCCTCTGGCTCCATCTCATGTGCTATTCTCTTGGTTTTGCTGCCGTCTCTCTGCCAGCTCAGCACAGAGATCTCAGGTCCAAAGAACAAGCTCCATTCTTAGCTCTTCTCTCTTAATAGTAATGAGATCCCCCTTTCTACCCCTGGGATGGCTCATTTTAAGATTAGTAGGATGACAAAACTGACCAATCCCCATATTAGGGTGGCCATACACCTTATTTCCAGGGTCCCACCCCCACAAGTGTGCCATAACCTTATTTACATTGTTAACAAGCTGTCCAATCCTCTTGGTGGACCACAAGCATCTCACGTATTCATAAACCCACCAGTCATCTCAAAAAAAAAAAAAAAGTTTAGCCATGGTCTTTGAAGTAATTGGTACCAGAGGCTAATGCAATGAACAGAGGTTGCAAAAATTACTCCAGCTCTCTAGTTGTGCCTTTCCACAATGTCAAGCTTATTAACACACACTACACTTCCGGGTTAACAAACCAATACGGCCGCCTCCACACACGGAGGACTTTCTCAAGCGAGCAAGGGGTAAAGTCAAAGTCCCAATCTACATCAAAAGCCCAATCTACGCAAGGCCACTCGGAGTCTACAGGTCACGCCACGCCGCCACCCCACCGCTGTCAGGCTTGCTTCGCCCCGGTCTTTGTTTTGGTGTGGTCTTCTGGTCTGCTGCGCCATGATCTCTCTGTGTTGGGTGTTGAGACTGTCTACCGCCTCACCAGTCTCAGCTGCGAGGAAAGACACACGCCTTAATCGCTCCACGGAGGAGTCAGACTCTCGCTCACGGAATGGGTCTGGGATAGCGCCTAGCATCCTCTGTTTTGCTAGTACTTATATATTGTAAGGGAGCTCTGCTAGCGTAGTGTCTAAGGCACTTGACTGCTAACCAGAAGGCTGGTGGTTCAAACCCACCAGCCACTCCTCGGAAGGAAGATGGGGCAATCTACTTCCGTAGTGATACTGCCTTGGAAACCCAAGGAGGGGTTGCTGTGAGTGGGGTCCCACTCCACTCGACGGCACATAACAACAACAAATATATTGCAATCACACACCTCTAGTCTTTTCTTACTCTTCCAGATTCTGAACAAACAGGATCAAAACAAGTTTACCTTACTTGCCCCGCAAACAAGTCTTTTACAAAAAACCGACTTATTTATGAAGCAAATATTACAAACAAGCTTACCAAATTCAATGTTCCAAAAATAAGTTTACAGCACTCAAACACACGGTTATCTACTCATTGCGTTTACCCTCTGGCTCTTCTAGCCATTGGCTCTTTCATACTTGAAAGATTAACTTTCCCCTCCCCATCATTTTAAATTTAAACACACCCATGAAAGCTTGTAAGCCAGCCACTTTTAGATAACCAATTTCTAAATTGCCCATACCTGTCAAACTGAGGGACAGAGGGAGCTCTCCTGACATAGTGCCTAAGGCATATGACTGCTAACCACAAGGCTGGAGGTTCAAATCCACTAGCCACTCCTCCAAGGACGACTGGGCAATCTGCTACATAGAGACACCACTTTGGTAACCCAAGGAGGGGTCTCAATGAGTCAGAATCGACTCCACGGCAGTGAGTTTGGTTTCGATCAAACTTTACTTGGTAAAGTGAGGGTCAGAAAAAAAAGGGGAAGACCCTCAACAAGATGGGTTGGCACTGCTATGATGGGTTCATCATAGCAAGGATTGTGAGGCTCGCACATGCCTGGGCAGTGTTTCTTTCTGTTGTACGTAGCATCTCTGATTTGGAGCAGATTCAACAGCTCCTAACAATAATAACATCAAACCAGTACTCTAAGGAGATAAGTGTATTCCTGTCTCTGAAGAATTTTCAGTTCCAGTTGGAACTTTGAGCATCTGCATCTATAAGTAAAGTCCAGTCCAGAGCAAGTCATAAAATGGCAGCAATTTGATGTTCATCTTGATTTTCTCGGGAGCTCTGGTAGCATAGTGGCTAAGTCACTTGACTGCTAACCAGAAGGCTGGCGGTTCAAACCCACCAGCCACTCCTCGGAAGGAAGCTTGGGCAATCCTACTTCCGTAGTGATACTGCCTCGGAAACCCAAGGAGGGGTCACTATGAGTCGGGCTGACTCGACAGCACATAACAACAACAACAACAACTTTCCTCTTCCCTTTGGGAAGTTAGAGAAGATCTGAAGACACTGCCACCACACCCTTTTTGGAGTTGGCATCAGGAGTGGGATTTGTTGCAATGGTTCCAGACTCATGGAAGCATGAGACTTTGTAAGAGAAAGGATGGTGCATGGGAAGTGAAACTTTTGATTCTTAGATGGTTACTTTGGTTGTTATTACCTGTAATGGTTGAAAGGAATGTAAAAGATGTTTGGTTGCAACTAAGGAGAGAAAATCCACACCTACAGTGCCTTGGGGTAAGAGCCAGGCTGGTTACAGGAGATTACCAAAAAAGGGCCAGGGTCTGCTGGTTCCACCCAGCCAGAGGCCCAAGACCTTATGCAAATGGATGAGAAGACAGTCAAGGTATGAAGAAAAGATGAAACTAGAATGTTTTTAAAAGAGTTATGTGTTTTGGGTTATATGTTTATCTGAATGTACTATGAATATTGAATGTTTTTTCACTTAGTTGTATGATAAAAAGAATAGTGGGTGTTATAGATCACAGAAAGAGTATAAGTCCACCTTCAGCCAGTATGTGATTGAATGTGCTAAAAGGGACCTAGAATTTGCCCAGAAGAAATACAGGCTTTTTGTTTCAATGCTATAGCCATGTGTATAGAGTATTGGAGGCTTAGGTTGAAAACCTGAACACCACCCAGGAAATTTGCATTTGAAGAGACATACAGACCCACCCAGAACTGCTGAGAAAATAGAAGATTTGCATTTGAAGGAAGGACCTACACAGAAAAAAATGACTGTTTGAGTTTTCCTTGAGATTTGTCTTTAGGTGCATCAAGGCAAAAAAAAAAAAAAAAAGAATGCCTTCTAGGCTGGAAGTGAAGAATCATACTGGTATACTTGCTTGTGATGACTATATGGGTCCACTTGACTAGTGGAAGTCAAGGAGATGCAACAGCGAAGAGAGGAGCCAGTTGCAACAACTGGACATGTTCCATTGGCACCTGTTGACCAAGTCCATGAGGCTGGGGATGAGAGAGGAAGGGCTGGATGGTCTGAAATGCAGGGAGTTGTGTGGACTCCTGAGCTTTCCAGGTGTTGACCTAGCCTATGGGTACTAGGGATGAGAGAGAAAGAGAGAGAGAGAGAGAGAGAAGGGGTTGGCTGGTCTGAAATGCAGGGAGGTATGTGGACTCCCGAGCTTACAGCTAGTACCTATTGACCTAGCTCACATGGCTAGGGATGAGCTGACCAGAATGCAACCAAGTGAATAGAAAGATATTCAACACTGTGAGCTGGTGTAAATTGCTGCAATATGATTCTCTCTCTCCCTTGTGAGGTTAGAAGAGGTCAGAGAATGCCTCCCCCATGCCCTTTTTGAAATAGGGATGAACAGAGCTATGATCTCATGTTGGGGTTGTAGGCAGCACCTGCTCTTAAAAAGTGAGGAAAGTACTGTGTGGGTTGAGGAAGAGGAGTGGTGAGTCATATGGGAGTAAGTACCTTCTACTCCAAGATTCCCTTTCATTAAAGTACCCTGTCTTCACAGAAATGGTCCCAGTTACTTGGTGATGTTCCCAAAGGTTAGGTCTTTCTAAGAACAGTGCACTTTGCAGATCTTTCCTCAGTCGAGGCATGTGGGTCTATCAAAGGTATGGGCTGGTTGTCTTATATCTGGGTCAGTGAGGCATATGAGGAATTGGAAGGGAAGGATATGGAGGTGGAGGAAGTAACACTGTATGACTCTGGGGCTGAGTCATAAAAAGTGATGCAAAGTCTACCTTGCTTGCTGGAATATTCAAAACCATATAAAAAATCCAACTACTTTACATGCTGTAAGGAAGTCCAAGCTACATGGAGAGGCCACATGTAGGTGCTCAAGTCAGTAGTTCTGGTCTTTGAGTCATAACAGTCCAGGTATAAAACATGAAAGCAAAGGAACTTCAATATAATTATAGGCTTCCCTGTCAAGTTACAGATCCTCCTGTCAAAGGTCTTTGAGTCTTCCCAGCTGAGGTCCCAGATGTTATGCAGCAGAGATAAACCATCCCCACGGCACCCTGACTGAATCCCTGACTCACAGAATAGGTGAGCATAATAAAAATCGTGGTTTCAAACTACCAAGTTTTGGAGAGGTTTGTTATGCAGCAATAGTGACTGGAAGGGGAAGTGTTTAATATGGGCATGAATGAGCATATTTGAGGGTTTAGGTTGGTATAATGTTTTCTTTTATATTAATGGCTGATTCTCTCTGTATACTTTTTGACTGGGGACTCATTTATTCAACAATATACATTAAGATCCTGCTATTTGCAGGATCAAAGGGACAAAGCACGGACATGGTTCCAACCTCCGGGGAGCTTATATTCTATGTAGACACTTAATTTAGTCAAATGCTAGGATCATACAGCTGGCAAAATTCAACAGGAAAGAGTGGGTGGGGAAGAAGCAGGCAGAGAAATCCCTGGTAACCAGGAGATAAATAAAGCTCTGGGTGCTTGAAGCCACAGAGACAGTAAATCAAATGGTTTGAAGACGGAAATCGTTTTCCAACCAGCTGTGAATTTCAAAATCCCATATGTGGTACAACATTAAACGGCTATTTTGGAAATTCTTTCATCTTTTCAGAGGCATCTTGGGAGCTCTTCCTTCCTTTTGGAAAGCAGCCCGTTCTTTGTAGCAATCACTTCATCATCAGGAGCTGAGGCAATTCCATTGCAACTATATAATTCTGGATATGTGGCTTAAAAAATAGTCTCTCCTGGGCAAAGAAAGAAACATTGAAGAACAGTGTTTCTGTGAATACCAGCTGGACAGCTTGGGATGCACTTTTTCACCTTTCTCCCCATTGGAATGTCAGACTCCTGGCACCTGCACATGAACATAGTCAACATTGTTGATTTCTTGGAAGAAGGATGATCCTACTTCTGAGTTGCTTGGACTTTTCCATTATCACCAGTGTCAATGGCATGAGTGGACTGTCATAGCATTCTCTTAGGCATTCAGTTCAATTCATAGTTATTATTTGAGCAAACACTGTGTCAGGACTTTAAGATGATGTCATGAACAAGACTACAGTCATCCCTGCCTTTACATAAGATACACTCTAACAGAGAAAGTGACAAGAAATAAAAAATATTAAGTATAAGTACTACAAGGGACTGGAAGATGAAGAGTTTAGGGAAGTTCCAAATAGGAGTGGGAGCTAGTCAAGTGAAAGGAGGGAGAATAAAAGAGCAAAGCTGGTCAAACGAAAAGCATAACCAAGATCTGGCTCCTAGAGAGACCTGGAGCATTTGAGTAACAGATGGAAAACCAATGTGGATGGAGAGAACAAGAGGTTATCAGAGTGAGATGAGGGTGGGGAGAGGGTGGAGAGCATTGAGAATCTGGAATGTTACCTAAAGGACAGGGAGCTCTGGTAGCATAGTGGCTAAGGTACTTGACTGCTAACCAGAAGGCTGACAGTTCAAACCCACCAGCCACTCCTCAGAAGGAAGATGGGGCAATCTACTTCTGTAGTGATACTGCCTCAGAAACCCAAGGAGGGGTCACTATGAGTCAGGTCCTACTCGTCGGCACATAACAACAACACACCTAAAGGACATGGGATTCCACTGATGTATTTTAAACAGGGAAGTAGTGTAATCATATTAGTGTCTTGGAAAGATGGCTCTGGTTTGTAGTGTAAAGTTTGGGTTGGAGAGAGCTGAGAATGATGTCAGGGAGGCAAGGTAAAAGGCTACTGCAATAGTTCAAGTGAACAATTATGTTGGCCTGGACTAGCAAGTGACAGAAGAGGTACAGGGTGTAGGGAAGCAGGGAAATCTTTTAACAAAACACTCTGATGAGACTTTTAACTGTAGGAAGAGGTCCTAGGGCATGGCAGAGGAGTTAGGTTACGAGAATTAGGTTCCTGACCTAATAATGAAGAAGTTGTAATCTCCATGGGCATTTCCACAGGAAGGGATGAGGAAGCAAAGAAATACGGAGGGAGTGCTTCGGGGCGGGCGGGGGGCAGGGGGGCAGCAAGGTGGCAAGAAGCCAGGATTCCCAGGAGGAGCAAAGACCAGTGAGAAATCTCAAATGACAGGAGTTGTGAGGGGTGTTTCAAAATCAGGATGTGTTTTTCTGCTGTGTGTTGCTACAGTTTAATGAGTTCTCCACTCATTCCTGATTTCAGTTCCCCCGAGTCTTCAGAGCACTGCATGCAAGTAGTGTTTCGAGGAAATGAGAGGCCATGGGCCAGTCTGGGTAAGCAGCCTTGAGAAGCAGATGTTGAGAATTTATAAAAGCAGGAAAGTGGAATAAGAGGTACCCATGAGTAACTATCCAGAGAAAAGCAGGGGACACCAAGGATTTTCCTCACTATGTGAGAAGGGGGTTTGAAGCATTTGTGGTCAGGTAAAACAGTCCAGGATGACTTTAGGAGGGAAGACTCAGCTCATCCAGGTGGCTAATGTCTAGGTTACAAATTCTTTTGTTCCTACTACACTGTGTGAAGGAGCTCTGGTAGCATAGTGGCTAAAAGCACTTGACTGCTAACCAGACGGCTGGCAGTTCAAACCCACC
>NW_006921880.1:565254-567742 GCF_000298275.1 Orycteropus afer afer
AGTCAAATGGTCAGATCTGCAACAAGAAGTCCACCAGAAAGCAATAGTGTCAGGATTTCTACTTGGTAGGATCATGTGCAGTCTGCGTTTCTCCCTTTTCTTCCTGGGTGGAAACCTCCAAAAGCATCAAGGAGAAAGAGAAACAAAAATGCAAACTCTATTTTTGGTGCATCTAAGAAACCAATCCCAGGTGACAAAAGTAGTGGAGATATAGCAGAAAATCAAGTAGGGGCTCAACAGAGCGAAGCAGACACAAAGCCATAGAAAAGGACATCCCTTTTGTTTTGAGAACAAAGGAGTTGAGGCTAAATTAACAATTACACAGACAAGCCAAATTTGCAAGAAAAGGTTTGTATTCATGACAGAGGAGGAGGAAAGAATCGTAGTACTATGGAGAGGGGAAACAAACACAGTTTACTATATCTACCAATTGAAAAGACACAAGGACTAAATGATTATACTCACAAAATCTTGCATCATACGAGCTAAATCTATATATTGAAAGGGTACACAGTAATCTAGGAAAACAAATCAATAGACAAATAGTTTTGAACATGTAAGAACTTAGGAAATATTTTTAGGAGCCCTCTTTTTTTTTTTTTTTTAATGGGCTTTGGGTGCAAGTTTACAGAGCAGAATTTGTTTTACATTCAGCATTTCGTGTCCATTTGGTTTCACTCCCCTATTTCCATCACCAACCCTAACCTCTACCTCTCTCTTCCCAGTGACCCCCCCCTCCCTGTGTCCTTCTTAGTTACACACTCCTGTCTGTCCAGCTTTTCCTCCATGTGAATGCTGCTCCTCTGGTGCCCCATGGCCAATTGCTCTAATGGGTGTATCTCCATAGAGTAGGTGGGTGCATCACCCCAGGTTGGATGTTCTGTGTGTAAGTCTTACTACTGTTGGGCTGAGAGCCAGCTCTTGGGAGTGAGTCTTATCCCAGGCCCAAAGTATATCCCAAGGCAATAGTCTTGGGGGTCCTACCAGACTCCATCTGACCAGTAATTCTGCTCATTATTGTGTTTTTGAATTTTGTTCCATGTTTTCCTCCCACTCCATCCAGGATCTCCAGTTTTGATCTCTTCCCAAGTGGTTGGCATTGGTATCTGGGCACCATCTAGTTCTTCTGGTCTTGAGGGCCATCATATTCTAGGGCTAATTGTATCCAAATACCCTTGGTTTTCTTCATTCACTCTTCTTCACTTCAGATGAGAGGAGACCATTAGCTGCATCTTAGATGGCCACTCAAAAGCTTTCAAGAACCCAGTTGCTACTCACCAAAGTAGGTTGTAGAACAAGATTTTTATGTGTTATGTGGTGCCATTAAGCCTAGTGTCCCCTAACACTGTTGTCCTGAGTCAGCAAACCTGGTGGTTGTCTCATGAGCCCTCTTGAGGAATCTACTAGAGGACTAATTTACATGAATTCCTAGTGACCAGAAAAACTGCCTTGTGCATGGTAGATTCTATTTAACAATAGTTCTGTGGTAAGAACAAATGAGGAAATTAAGGTGACAGAAGAGAAGTTGAATAGTATATGCTCTAAAAACTCACTGCTGTCGAGTTGGATCTGACTCATAGCAACCATTCCTTGGGTTTCCAAGGCAGTATCACTATGGAAGTAGATTGCTTAACTTTCCTTCTGAGGAGTGGCTGGTGGGTTTGAACCACCAGCATTCTGGTTAGCTGTCAAATGCCTTAGGCACTACACTACCAGAACTCCCAGTATATGCTCTAACAATGTAGAAATGACAAAGCTAACCAGAATTAGGAGAGAGAAGGAGGGTAGATTATAGAGTTATAACTGATATCTTTGTCTTTCATAATATGACGTCAAATGATATCATTAAAAGCTGACAAATCAGAGAAAAGAAAAGTAAAAGCACATTTTACTGTATAAAACTAAGAGAATACTATTGACTGAAATTAAGTGGTGCAAGAGAATGAGGGCTTTATAGAGGAAAAGAAATACATTAATATTATTAATGCTCATATTAAGACACTAATAGATACACTGTAAGTAAAGAATATTAAGAATATTAAGCTAAGTTATAGCAATAAAGGTAAATCATACTAGAAATATATATAAACCATTTAAATATGGAGAGAAATACATGCACTTACACATACATATCCATAATTTATTGATAAAATTAGAAAGTTTCTATTTTGTAACTCCTAATTAAATGGTGGATCTAGACAATTATCATCAATGGCTAAGTGGTTTTCTTTTTATGCATTTTATTTTATGTACAGTGAAATACGCAAAACTAAAGTGACATGGGTCAATGCGAATTTTTTTTTGTAGTGTTCTCCCTCCCCTCCCACCTCTGGCAACCAACAAAGAAAGTTTTCCTCCATATATAAACCTTTCCTTCACCCTCCACAACAACGAACTAATACTATATTTGTCCTTCTGTGATTGACTTATTTCACTCAGCATAATGTCCTCCAAGTTCATCCATATTATGCAACATTTAGCAGACTCT
>NW_006921880.1:571542-572646 GCF_000298275.1 Orycteropus afer afer
AAAGCTCAGGGCTCCAGGATTATCTTCTGTGTCTCTGTCAATTGGTTTTTCTTTTCTTTGTTGAAGAGGGTCTGTGTCGCTTATCTGCCTATTTCTCCATCTTACCAGAAGTCCCAGCTAAATGGTTTTTGAAGAACTTTGTAAAGGAAGGATCAAGTCAACAACACTTGAAACTAGTGATCAATCATCACCAAAAATAAAATAACCAGATACTCTGTGTCTCCTGATGTAGTGCAATAGGAAGCATTCAGTATTTCCTTTGAAGTGCTCTTGACACACACATATCAAAAAAAAAAGTATTTCTTTTGATCCCCAATCTAATCAAAACTTTGGATAAAATGGGCTAGTTTTCAAGAAATACAGAGGATGTTGTTATTGTTAGGTGTCGTCGAGTTGCCTCGAACTCATAGCGACCTTACGTACAACAAAATGAAACACTGCCCAGTCCTATGACAGCCTCACAATCCATGCTATACCTGAGGATTAAATTAAATGACCCTGTGAGAAGGCAGTCAGCTAAATTTAGAAGGTAAAAACATTTATAGGACCACTTTTTATAGGAAAAAGGTCAAAGGTGAATGGTATAAACATTATAGATTAAAAGTAAATTAAGGCATATATTAATACCATTTGTGGACTTTATATGGATTCGGATTTGAAAACCAACTATAAGAAGTAATTAAGCCAGAGAAATCTGTATATAGATTGGATATTAGTGCTCTTTAGGAACGAGGAATATCGTTGCTAATGTGAGACGAATTTTGGCTGAGAGCAGAGAATACCAGAAAGATGCTTACCTATATTTTATCAACTATGTGAAAGCATTTGACATAGATCTTGACAAACTATGGATAATATTATAAAGAATGGGAATTCGAAAACACTTAATTGTGGTCATGTGGAACCTAGACATAGATCAAGAGGTAGTCATATGAACAGAACAAAGGAAAATTGTGTGATTTAAAACCATAAAAGGTGTGCAGCAGGATTGTATCTCTTCACCATAGTTATTCAATCTGTATGCTGAACAAATAATCCAAGAAGCTGGACTATATGAAGAAGAATGCAGCATATGGATTGGAGGAAGACTCAATAACAATCTGC
>NW_006921880.1:574931-575957 GCF_000298275.1 Orycteropus afer afer
GAATTACTTACCTCATCAGGCTGCTTCTGTGCTTAAAACTCCTACCATTGGCTTCTCTTCCCTGGATTAAGGCCCAGTCAAAATGCAAATCTGTAACCTGAGGGAAAGAGCACACAGACAACCTTTGGTTACACTTTTCATGTGAACATGGATTCCTTCCTTCATCAATGAAGTAAGAGAAAGTAGAACCAAGAGGAATGGAGTACAAGTAGGTAAACTGACAAGCAAGAGCTATCAGGAAAAGTCCCAAGTGCAGAGCTATTTGTTGAAGGTGCCATTTTGAAAAAGGTGTTGGCCTGGGGTCAGGCAGCAAGTGGACACTGGCTTACCAGCCGAGGAAATCTGGGAAACTGTGAAGATTGAGAGGGGGTTGTGCTAAGTTGTGCTAGTCTTCATTTTTATGCACTCTCCAGTATACCCTCCTTTGGATTCTTTGGGGAATTCCTCCTCATTTTATGAAGTCTTTGGTAAGTCTGTAAATCAGTGTCTCAACCCTCCTCTCAATGAAGTGAGCATGTGATCCAAGCTAACTAATTAGACTCTTTGATGGGATTCATGTGTGGACATTGAGAAAGCTAGGTCTAGCATCAGCATCTTTTTATTTTAAAATCTAAATTTTCAAGAAAAAAAAAATCAAACTTAAGGAAAAGTAGTAAAAATAGTATGATGAACTTAGTACACTCTTCATCTAGTTAATATTTTACCATATTTGATTTATTATCCTCTCTTCTTTTCTCTATGCATATTATATTACATTATTATAATTATTACTGAACTCTTTGACAGTAAGTTGTAGACATCATGCCCCTTTATCCCTAAATATTTTGCATCTATCTCTAAATAAGAATATTCTCTTACATAACCACAATACAATGATCAAATTTAGGAAATATAACATTGATGTAATACCATTATCTAATGTAATACCATTATCTAATATATACTTGGGAGCTCTGGTAGAGTAGTGCATAAGGCACTTGACTGCTAACCAGAAGGCTGGTGGTTCAAATCCACCAGCCACTCCTC
>NW_006921880.1:577502-578006 GCF_000298275.1 Orycteropus afer afer
TCCATCTTTCCTAGTAATAAATCAGAGACCACAAGCACTTTCACTTTAGTCCCACCTGAGAGACTTTACCTCTGGAGAAAGTTCATACCCTGCTCCATGGCCCCATGATGTTAAGAGGAATCTGGTTCATATATAGTCCAGAGATACAGTCTTTTTCTTCTCTCTGCCTTTGCCCGTTTTCCAGGACCTGGGGGCCTATTCTGTCCTTTGTACATCAAACTGCGTCACCAGATGTCCTATCTCCATTACCACTTACCTCATTATTCCTCATTACCATCTGTGTTAGACTGGGTTCTCTAGAGAAACAAAATCCAGCAAAGCTTATATATATATATAAAGATAGAGAAAAATTTATCTTAGGAAAATGGCTCACAAACGTATAGAAGCTGGCAAGTCCAAAGTCCCTGGAGCAAATGTCAGGCTGGAGGCTTTTCTTAGCTTCTGCAGCCACAGGGGCTGAGGAGCTCAAGGCTGGCAGGCAGTACACCAGCTGTTGACTCCAAC
>NW_006921880.1:578194-579706 GCF_000298275.1 Orycteropus afer afer
CTGTTGGTTCCTTCTTCTACCTTGACATTGTATGTAACCACCAGACCTGACCACTAAATTCTCACTTTTGTCAGTTAATTTGTTGTGATTACCCTTTCCATAACCAAGAATGGAAAGAAATACAAATTATATTAGTTAGGAATGCATTTGACCTGCATTCAATTTAACCCAAGGACTTTTATTGCTTCAGCAATAAAGACATTTCATTATCTCACATAACAAAAGATACAGAAGCAGAAATGAAATCCGTATATTCAGGGCTCACTATGGAGATCACCTAAGAGCTCCTGTGGGTGAGAAGCAGGAACAATGGCAGGTAATTAGGATGAAGCCCAAGGAGGGAGAATCTTGAAAACAATGGAGAGTGAGGAGTTGAATGTAATAGGCCTGCCATTGGCACTCAGTGCAGGCTTTTGGGCAGTGGCATGGCCAAGGCCTGGCTGAGGTGTACAAGGGAAACCAGAGACAAGGAGAGTCACTAAGCAATGTCCCAGAAAGACAGGGCTGGGTTTTGAAAGGTCTAGAGGAGTGGAGAGTCTGCAAGAACAAAGATGGGCAGATCAAAGAGGCATAACTGAAGGCAGGAACAGCAGGCTGAGGATTAAGCACAAAGAATAGGCTAAGGAGTTCAGCAGACCTGGCCAGGACCTTCCACCTGGGAGGCCAGAATTTCCCCTTCTTCAGGCTGAGGACTAGCAGAGCTGTTTCCTATCCCCATTACCATTTATCCTGTCACTGGGCCCAGTCAATGTCAGGAAGGTGCAAAACCCTTCTACCTGTTGCTACCACCAGCCTTGCTCCAGCTATCTCATCCCCAGAAGCCTGTCCAAGGGGAGAGCCATTCTTGCTCTCTGTTATGGACTGAATTGTGGCCCCAAAACATATGTGTTGTAAATCCTAACCCCTATACCCATTGTTTTAATCCCATTCGTTAGTAGGTGTGGTAGTTAAGATTGTGGGTCAACCTGACTAGGCCTGGTGGAGTGGCTGGGGAGGTGGATGTAGTTGTTCCCTATGGTGAGATTGGTACTCAACTCCATGGTGGAATCTACTGGAGCAGCTGAGTAAGCTGCCTTATGGATGTGGGCTGCTTCCAGCATCTAAGAAGTAACTTTGAGGAAGATCTCCAGCTTTTTGGCACTCTTGAACCCTGCATGTAGCCAACTAGTTGTTCAGCAGCCTGCCATGCCCTGCTGACCTTAGGACTTCTCCTGGACTTGAATTAGTGGCCTGCCATGTTGTTTGGTAACACTGCGACTGTGATTTTTCACTTGTCAACCCTGGGTTTGTCATCCTCATCAGCCAGCAGCTGTCTGAGCAAAGAAAAGCCTCCAGCTTCAGTGGGCCGCAAGCAGGAGGTGGAGCTGAAGTCCAAGGTTGAGGGGCTTTCACCCAGCCCCTAGAGCCTGGCACCTGGAAATCAGACTTCTAATCTCCAAAACTATAAGAGAATAAACTCCTGTTTGTTAAAGCCATCCCATTTGTGCTATATTTCTGAAAGAGCAGCACTAG
>NW_006921880.1:580331-631445 GCF_000298275.1 Orycteropus afer afer
GCTCCTTGGGTTTCTGAGGCGGTATCTCTACAGTAGATTGCCCAGTCTCTGTTCCACAGAGTGGCTGGTGGGTTTGAACCTCCAGCTTTCTGGATAGCAGTCAAATGCCTTAGGCACTACTCCACCAGAACTCCTTCCCCTAGAGCCAGAACTCTGAATTAGGACTTCCAGCCTCCTAAGTGGTGAGAAAATAAGCTTCTGTTTGTTACAGCCTCCATTTGTGGTATTTCTGCTATAGCAGTGCTAGATAACTAAGACACTCTCCAAACCCCACAAGTTGCTTGCTGCCAACCAGCTTGAGGGGTGGAGAGCACAGTGGCATTTAGGGCAGGAAGGACACCAACTAATGAGAACAACTGGCTTCTATTGCAAAGGGAGAGTGTGTGTATTTAAAGGTCTGTGGCCAGGTACTGTCCAACCTTCTGTCAGCCTTGGCAAGTCTTCTCAAGAGAGCAGAGCTGTCTCATTGTACATGTGTGTCCAATGGACTCTTGTAATGCCAGGAGAAATGGGAATTTGAGAGCCCAGGTTAGCACTGAAATAAGACTGAATGATCTCATTGAACCCTAGTCAACTCAATTAATATACCCTGTACCTGGGAAATCCCAGATCTCAGGAGTGATGCCATCAAGAAAGAAAGAGAGAAACAGATTCTACCTGTAGGACATGTTTTATCTACTAGGCAAAGATTTCCTTCTAAGCTCTCTCCAGTGGCCATCCTGCCAGAAGAACCATTATCTACTACACACAGCACTCTTCACCCTGAAGGTGCCCACAAACACTGTACAAGGGGGTATGGATCTTCCCAGAGAAGCCTTCTAAACCACAAGTAGTCTTGGCTTCAAGGGGTGGTTTCTCCTCCAGCCTCGCCCATTTCTAATTTATCCAAGATTATTCAGCTAAGCCAGGATCCCCAGAATACCCCACATCTTCATGCAGGTTATGTTTATGTCAACACTTTCAAGTAAGGTGCATAACCTTGGTGAATCTTTCCAAAGTGCAAAAGTTGAAGGATGTGACCAATTTTTGAAATTTGCCCCCAAAGTACTGCTCTCCCTTGAGATGAATCCTACCATATGTGTATGCGTGCTCACCTACTCATATGTATATGCAAACACATATGTACACATGTGTACACAAATCATATGTGCATATGCACACATAATTACACACACTGTGTTCTTTTCTATTTTATTCAAGATTTTTGTAACCACAAAAGTGGTAGATTCTCTGTGATAAGCAAGATATTGCAGAGATACATTTTTAAATAATAATCTCAATCACTTGTTGTCAGTGTTAGCAGTTTGGGGTGTATCCTTCTGTATCTTTTTCAGTACTGATTCAAACATACATAAACATTCACCAAGGATTTGTGGATCTAAAACTGGGATTGTTACTAAACTTGTTTTCAACAACTTGTTGTGTGCCATCGACTCAATTCAGACTCATAATGGCTCATGTACATTGATATAATTATTTTTTTATGTCTGCACACACACATATAATCTGTATCTACTTATATCAACACAGACAGTGTTTATGCATGAACACACACACACACCACCTCCTTCCCATGACTATTCACTGCCCACTACTACCATCATGACCTCCAGCCTATCAAACACAACGTTTCTGCTGTGTGGCCCCCTCCCTAAATGACCCCCAGCTTTCTAGACCTTACTGGCTTGACTGTTACAGTTGTTTAAAGGCCACTTACCTGGCCAAAACTGAGCATCTGAGTAGGCTGCTCTGGTAACCTCCTCAGCCTCCCATCCAGGCTTTAAAGGGTGAAAACTGCAGCCTGGGAATGGGGACCAAGCTCAGGGTCAGGCAAAAATTTTCAAAGGATGCTATGCTGATGCAACAGGAGGAAGAAAAAAGCAAGGGGTGTCTTGGAGCAGCAGCAGACCCCCAAGCCTAGGAATAAAAAACCTGCTTCCAGTTTCAGCCCTGTCATTGATTCACTGCGTGAACTCAGGTAAACCTTTACCCTCTCTGGGCCTGTTTCCACTTCCATGAAACGAACGGTTGGTACTCATGTTCCTAAGGTCCTTCCTGAACAAACATTGGATTTGGTCAGCAAGTTGTACTTCTCCCTTGGTACTGGGAGCTCCCTCACACCATAGCCCTGCTTATCCTTCTCTGGGTCTCTGAGGACTGCTGAAAGTGAGGCTGGGCCTGACCAAGAGGCAGAACAGGTCAAGAGTTTCCTAGTCCTGGGCAAAGCCTTACCACTCAACTAATTGCTTCCCCCTCAGGCAGGAAGTGCTTCATAGTGATTGTATCTGGTAACACCAAGAATTTTTCTTCTTAATTAAAAAAATTAACAAATAAAGGCAGTATATCAGGAAGCTCTCTGCCTTGTGTTATCACTAAGTGAGTACTTTTTTGATACCCTGTTGAACTGTTGAACTGTAGGAACTTAGGTGGCATAGGGCCTAAGGCATTTGACTGCTAACCAGAGAGGGCTGGTGGTCCAAACCCATCAGCCACTCCTCGGAAGGAACATTGGGCAATCTACTTCCATAGTGATACTGCCTCAGAAACCCAAGGAGGGGTCGCTATGAGTCGGATTTGACTCGACAGCAGTGAGTTTGGTTTAGTTTGGTTTGGTTGAACTGTAGGCCCCTTAATTGCAGCATCTACATCCCACTCATCTCTGCATTGTCCGGGCCTGGGTGATACCTGAGATATGGTTAAATGCACAGTAAATACTTCTATGTATTTTTAATTGACTCTGATTACAATTGTGATACATGCAAGTTGTTTAAAAATTCCAACAATACATAAATGATTAAAATTACAAAGTGGAAAGTTTTCCATAATCCCATCATTCCATAACCCCTTCCCTCAAAACCATTATTAACAGTTTGGCAACAAAAACTCTCTAATACTAGGATTTCTCGGCCTTGCACTATTGACATTTTGAGCCAGGTAATTCTTTGTCATTAGATGGTTAGTAACAAATCTGGTCTCTACCCACTAGATGCCAGTAGCATTCCCTCAGTTGTGACAACCAAAAATATCTCCAGACATTGCCAAATGTCCTCAGTAAAGAAAACTACCCCTGCTAAGAACCACTGTTCTAGCCATACACAGAAAGAGGGAGACTGAGAGAACAAGTAAGCAAGAGAAAAGAGAGGAGAGAGAGAACTGTAGGTGATAGGTTCAATGGAGAAAGTGTACATTGAAATTCCTTTACTCTGGTGCCCAGGTTTGTGTGGTCCTAGTCCACTCATTTATTTTTTCTTTCACTCTCCAAATATCTATTGAGTGCCTACTATGTACCAGGAACTATACTCATAGGTAGATTTAAAAAACTAAACTAACTGTAAATAAACTTTCTATCATCCTTCCCTTCCTCACAGGTATTTTCAGTCCCCCAAAACAAAAGAAAGGAGTGGAAGAGAATCATTTCCAGACTAGGTCCAGTTATAACTAAGTCTCCAACAAGAACATCACTCTCACCTGAGACCAACTCCCTCTCTGCTTCCCACTCACACACCTCCTCAGACAGGCTGCCATTTTGGCCTTTGGAAGGTTGGGCTGGGAAGAGGATAAGGGGCAGAAAAGAGGAGAGAAAAAGGAAGAGATGTTGTCTGTTGTTCTTGAAGGATTCCTTAGAGTGGACAGCAGAAGCAAAAGCTGTTAGGAAAAACTGGGGCTGTGGATTCTACACCCACCATGCTCAGTGCTGCAAATGCCAGCCCCCAGCAAAAAATTTCTAAGCACTTTGTGAGTATCCACCTCCTGGGCATTTTTCATCACAGTCTTACTCAACGGGTCTCAGCTTTGACTGTTAATTTGTGGTGGTCTCTGAGCAGAATCTGTGGCCACCCTCAAAGCAGGTTACTGGCACAGCCTCTGGGTATTGACTGATTCAAAGATTACAGTTGAGCAAACAAGAGCATGTTAATTTTCAATCTCGCTTTGTTGACTGATGGTCGGGCTTCCTCTTTGTCCTATAACCGATAATTACCTGGTCAGAAGAAACATGCAATCTTCACCCTGCAATAAAAGTCCACTTGTCTGGCCTTCCTAGTCTTAGCTGCGCTTATCAAACAAGCTTCCATATTGGTTTGGTCTCAGTCAACAGAGATATAGGGACTTCTGGGTTGAGCAACACTACCTCAGTGTGAAACCTGAGCTGAGCAGTGTGGTGCTCTGAGGGTTAGAGTGGAGAATTTGGGGTTTGGGCTTTGGTGTAGGAATGAGGCCTTTCTTCTAACAAAGGAGAGACTGTGACAGGATAATTGTCTACATCCATTGTCCCCAGTTCGTAAGTCACCACTTACCACAGACACCCTCCTATTCTGGAGCCAAGGCTGCTCTCAGCAGTGACCTTACCACAGCACAACATGAGGACAGAAAACAGCAGCAATTTTTCCATCTCATTTACACAAGGGCTCTACTGTTTGCAAAAGTACCTTTTTTCTTTTCCTTTTTTTTTTTTCTCAGTTGTCATCAAATCGATTCCAACTTGTGGTGACCTCATGTGTGTCAGAGTGGGACCGTGCCCCACAGACTCCTCAGTGGTGACCTCGTGTGTGTCAGGGTGGGACTGTGCCCTACAGTGTCCTCAGGGGCTGATTTTTTTAAGGAGATCACCAGGCCTTTCTTCTGAGACATCTCTGGGAGGGCTCGAACCTCCAACCTTTTGGTTGGCAGCTGAGTGTGTTAACTATTTGCATCACCCAGGGACCTTCATTCACATAAATTCTACACTCTTCCTGGAGATAGACAGGGCTTAAAGTTATTATCATCCCCATTGCGGGGAGCAGGACACTGAGGATCATTGATCTGTCCAAGACTGCAGTTTTTCATATCTTCAGAGAGTTGAGGCCCTTAATGTAGAAATCTGTCACATTCTCTCCTATTCCTTTTTTCCTTTTGTGATTTGGGGTGTAAGTGCTTTCAATTGAAAAACCATGATAAATTTAACATAGATCAGGAAAACCAGAAGCAACCATTTTTCCCATCTGGGATGGAGTATAGCCTTCTATTTTATGCCATCTGTCTACCCTGTCACTAACTGTAGAGAAAACATTCTAAAACTGTCCTTTGTGGCCTCAAGGCATTTCCCTGGGGCTACTGGACTGAAGAGAAGAAAAATGCAGTCAGCCTGAGAGAAACTTGAATGTTAGTCTGAGACCTATGGGGTGGGATTTATTTAATTGGCTATTTTAAATAATTCAGAAAAAGACATATGTACTCACCAGGAAAAGACTGGTGAGTGTGTATGCCTATATATACATCACCAACTTCCTTCTCAGATGCTGGTAAGTGACTAAAAAAGAAGAGAAACTTTGTTCAATTCTCAGAGGTTAATGTACCAAATTACACAAGCCTCACACAATTTGGAAAACAGAAGGAGTCTAAGAAACTATTATAGTAAGGTCGGGCTTGCAATCTTCTCCTGGGGAGCTACTGTGGAGTTTTCTTAACTTTTATGATCACCAGAGACATGATTCTTGGTGTGGCTGGAGAAGAGTGGAGTTTCACTGAGTGTAATGCTATCATCTGCCTGCTGTAAAGGCCCCTAAGTCCCACCATTGCCTGTAGTAGCATTTCTGTGGAACATCAGTCCCATGGGTCCTTCCCTACACAGGTTTCCATGGTCACACATGTTTGGGAATTATTACATCCCACTTTTGGATATTTTCAATGCTCACCAGCATAGTCAATGCTGTTAACTGAAAAGTGCAGAAATAAAGAATATATAAAGAATAAAGGCTTAACTTTAAGCCAAGCCCCTATTCTTATTTTATGACTGTGTCAGGTAGGACACAGCTGCAAGTGACAGAATTTGTGATTCAATTCTGGAATAAACAATAAGGTCACTGACATCTCACAAAACAGACTTCAGAGAAGTAGGGAAGACTTTGGGGTATTTTCCCCATATTTTTCTTTTTCTAGCATCCTCAATGTTAACTTCATCTTCAGGCCAATCTTGAGATGGCAGTTTCTGATACATGACATCATAGTCAGGCTGGGTACATGGCAGAACAGGAAAGAGATCATTTCTACCTGTAGCCTCTCTTTGGGACCCCCTAGTGTCCATTCAAATCTCATTGGCCAAAATCAGGTCACATGTCCACACCTGAACCAGTCATTGGCAAAAGGAATGGCTTTTCTTTCTGAACAATCCCCCTCAAACTAGGCAGCTTTCCCTGAATCCTACGTTGAGCAGGATTATCTTCCTGAACAAAGTTGCAGAAGAAAAATTAGAAAAGAAAAGAAGAATGGGCAGGAAATGACGGTGTCCACTACAATCATGTTGTTAATTAGATGCCATGGAGTCATTTTTGACTCATAGCAACCCCACGTGGCAGAGTTGAATTATCCCATAGGGTTTTCTAGGCTGTAGTCTTTAGAGAGGAGTTCTGATAGTACAAGAGCTCTAGTGATGTAGTGATTAAAGCATTTGGCAGCTAGCCAAAATTTCAGTGGTTCGAACCTACCAGCCACTCCATGGGAGAAAGATGAGCTAATCTATTTCCATAAATATTTACAGCCTTGGAAACTCTATGAGTGCAGTTCTACTCTGTCCTATAGGGTTTCTATGAGTCAGAAATGACTCGATGGCAGTGGGTGGGTCTAAAATTCCTAGAGCACTTATTTACAGTCCATGTCTTGATTTATTCATTCACTGAACAAATATTTACTGAGCACGAGCTATATGCCTGGCCCATAGTGTTAAAGATGCAAAGTTAAATAGGCCCTAGCTTCTGACTCCAGAGCCTCCCGAGTCAGTAGATTCTATACTGAGCTGCGTTGGTCAGTGTAGCTATTTCCAAAGCCCTGTGCCCACAGCCGTAATGGCAGAAGGCCAGGCAGCACTGGGCACTGTCAAGCCCCACTCGCCCTAGTACAGTTAATCTGGTGGACAATAGATAAAGTGGGATCAAATTGCAGCCCAGCATCTGCCTTCCTGTAACATTACTGTTATCTCTTCCACCTCACCACTCACACTAGCCCATTAGCACCTTTTCCATTTGGAAGGACTGTGAAAAAGGATCTCTTTCTATCCACCTGTGAGGGTGGCTCAGTGGTAGAATTCTCACTTTCTAAGCAGGGGACCCGGGTTTTAGTCCCACCAATGCCATCATGTGCAGCTACCATCCTATGTCAGAGGGGGCTTGCATGTTGCTACGATGCTGAACAGTTGTCAATGGAACTTCCAGACTAAGACACTAGGAAGAAACGTCTACATGATCAGCTTCCAAAAATCAGCCAATGAAAACTCTATGAATCACAACAGAATATTTTCTGATGAGCCCTCTAGCTTGGAAGGCACTCAAAATACATAGAGGCGACATCAATGGACTTGAACATAGCAATGATCACAAGGATGCCGTAGGGGCAACAGTTCATTCTCTTGTACATGGGGTCACCATGAGTTGGAGCCAACTCAATGGCAACTAATATCAACTATCCTATAGAAATACTTGTAAGTGGCAGAGCTAGAAGCATCTTAGCTGAGACATACACTAAAGATTGGGTTAAATTTGTGAAAAGAATAGAAGCTGGTGTGTTTACCAAAAATAATTTCAATTTCACAAGTGATTATATGTGGCCTGATGAGTATTAGGGTTTCATAAACATTGTGAGTCTTCCCCTTTTTGGTTGAGACCAACAACAATCCTAATACATAGTTGTTTTATAAATATAAATCCCTCTATGAGTGAAGGAAAGTTAAAAGATATCTATATATTCTCCCAAAGTCTGGAAGTAAATGGGTATCTACCTTAAAAAAAAAAAATGTTATAAGTGTATTGACATTGGGTAAAAGGGAGATGCTGGGCACTGACTACACACTCCTCCGGCTTATAGGGTGCCTGTTTTTGTTAGGTGTTACATAGTCTATTTTGACTTACAGCCACCCCATGTGACAGGGCAGGGTTTTCTGGACTATAATCTTTATAAGGATGAATCATCACGTCTTTCTGAGAAGTTACTGGGTGGTTTCAAACCACCAACCTTTAGGTTAGCAGCCAAGTGTTTAATTCTTATATCACAGGGCTCTTTGTGGGGTACCTAGAAATATACCACCTCAGAAATATATTTCTGAGTGTGGAATCCAGGAGAAGTAACCAATAACTATTAGTGGCTACAGAAGAACTAGACTCATGGTCCAGCCAGAAAAGACCAGTTTCACTGAAAGCTGGGGCGGGGCAAACTGACTCCACTGGGAAATGAGCGGAATGCATCAAGCCAGGCCGACAAAGACCCTGCAAGTTTGGAGCACATGTGCAAATTGCTTTCTGCATTTCACATATATCCTGAAACTCTTCACAGACCAGTGAAAACTCTACCTCTGGAATGTCATATGCTTCAGATGATTCAACACAAAACAAATTTAAGGGAGAAGTGGGGTGTGATGGTTATGTTTGTGTGTCTACATGGCTGGGCCTGGTTGAGTGGCTGGGCAGCTGGATGTAGTATTCCCCATGATGAGACTGGTAATCAACTCCATGGTGGAATCTACCAGAAGCAGCTGAGTAGCTGCCTTTGGGTATGTGGTCTTCTTCCTGTGTATAAGGAGAAGCTTTGAGAATGATCTCTAGCCTATGGCATACTTGGACCCTGCATGTAGCTGTGTCGTTGCTCAGCAGCCTGTCATGCTCTGCCGACCTTGGGACATACAATGGACTTAAGTTTATGGCCTTCCGTGTAGTTTGGTAACATTGGGACTATGCCTTTTGACTTGTCAACCCTGGGGCTTCTCAGCCTCAGCAGCCAGCAGCTGTCTGAGTGAAGAAATGCCTCAAGCTCCAGTGGGCCAGGAGCAGGAGGCAGAGCTGGACCCCAAGGTTGAGGGGCTTTCACCCAGCCCCTAGAGCTTGGCACTTTGAACTTGGACTTAAAGCCTCCAAATTGTAAGAATAAACTCCTGTTTGTCAAGGCCATCCCATTTGTGGTATATTATTGTCAGAGCAGCACTAGGCAACCAGAACAGGGGGGCAACGAGGCAAGTTTAAGGTCTTGGGCTACAGACTGAAGAGGAAAAACTCTCTGCTAGTTTTTTCCCTGGACAAGGGGCCACCCAAGTGATTTTTCTCATGAATATCAAAGTCTTCTCCAAGGCAACACATGGAGTCACAATAGACTCAATGGCAACTGGTATTACTGTTACTATTTGTTTGTTTATTGTGTTTATCCTTCCCCACTAGAATGCAAACTCCATGAGGGCAGGGACTTTGTTCACCATGACAGCCTCAGGACCTAGTACCAAACCAAAAAAAAAAACACCCTCACTGCCATCAAGTTATATCCGACTCATAGCAACACCTCCTAGGGTTTCCAAGGTGGTATCTCTGTGGAAGTAGATTGCTCAAGCTTCCTTCCGAGGAGTTGCTTGTGGGTTTGAACCACCAGCCTTCTGCTTAGCAGTCAAATGCCTTAGGCACTATACTACCACAGCTCCCACAATATGCCAAACAAACAAAAACACAAAGCAATTGCTGTGGGGTCCATTCTGACTCATAACGACTCGATGTGTTTCAGAGTGGAGCTACGCTCTGTAGTGTTCTCGGTGGCTGTGATCTTTTGGAGCTAGATCACCCGGCCTACTTTCTGAGGCTTCTCTGGGTGGATTTGAACCACCAACTTTTCAGTTAGTAGCTGAGCACCATCTATGCCACTGAGCGGACCAGGAATGGATTATTTCACATAAGCTTCATAATAACTCCAAGAAACAAGAACCTCATTTTATAGACATGATTCAGAGAGGTTAAATACATTTCCTAAGACCACATAATCAAAAATAGTGAGCCAGGATTCAAACCAAGTCCAAAGTAGCCTTTGCCCTTACCCATCATGCAACTGCACCCCAACTAACTGGAAGCCATGAAAGTGCAGCGAGAGAGGGATAAGCTAAGGCCAGGGGCTCTCAAAGGAGGGGAGAGCTGATTGTTTTGTAACTTCCATTTAGACATCCAGAAAAAGCTAGGTGGAAGAAGGGGCTTCTAAGTGCTTCTCTAAAGGATAGAGAAAATTTTTAGGTAGAAATTGAGGGGGGAAATATTTCTAGCAGAGAAAGGATGAAAGACAGAGAACAAAGGTCTGGAAAGAAGAAAGTTCTGAGCCTATTTAAGAAGCAGTGAATGGGTTGACCTGAAGAACATTAATACCTAAGTGGAACATATTGGCAAAGGAATATGACACTGTAGATCATAAAAAAAAATTATGGATAACACTGCAAAGAATGGGAATTCTAAACACTTAATTGTGCTCATGCAGAACCTGTACATAGACCAAGAGGCAGTTGTTTAAACAGAACAAGGGAATACTGCATGGCTTAAAACCATGAAAGATGTGTGTCAGGGTTTTATCCTTTCACCATACTTAATCTGTATGCTGAGCAAATAATTGAAGAAGCTGGATTATAAGAAGAAGAATGTCACATCAGGATTGGAGAAAGACTTATTACCAATCTGCGATATGCACATGACACCACCTTGCTTGCTGAAAGTGAAGAAGATTTGAAGCATCTAGGGGTAAAGGACAAAGACTACATACAGCCTTCAGTATGGATTACACCTCAAGATAAAGAAAACAGAAATCCTCATGACTGGACCAATAAGCAACATCATGATCAATGGAGGGTGGTCAAGGATTTCATTTTACTTGGATTCAGAATCGGGTCCCATGGAAATAGCAGTCAAGAAATCAAGCATCGTATTGCATTGGGTAAATCTGCTGCAAAAGACTTCTGTAAAGTGTTAAAGAGCAAAGACATCACTTTGAAGACTAAGATGCACCTGACCCAAACCACAGTCTTTTCAATAGTCTCATATGCATGTGAGAGCTGGACAATGAATAAAGAAAACTGCAGAAGAATTGATGCATTTGAGTTGTGGTATTGGGAAAGAATATTGAATACACCACATACTGCCAGAAGAACAAATAAATGTGTCTTGGAGGAAGTACAGCTAGAATGCTCCTTAGAAGCAAGAGTGGCCAGACTTCATTTCTCATTCTTTGGCTGTGTTGTCAGAAGGGACCTATCCCTGGAGAAGGATATCATGCTGGATAAAGTAGAGGTAAGGTAGAATGAAAAAAAGTTGAGGGAAGACCCTCAACTATGACAATGGGCTCAATTATGGCAACGATTTTAAGGGTGGCACATGACCAGGCAGTGTTTTGTTCTGTTGTACATAGAATCATTGAGTCACAACCGACTAACAACAACAACAACAATTGTCCATTAACACAAATTTGAGATCTGTTTGCAAGGGGTGGCTGGTGAGGTGGAATTATGCAAACAAAGCCAACATTTCCTGAGTCCAGAGGTGGAGACAGCAAGTCACACTGGACTTAGGGAAAAATCACTTGAGTGACCCTTTGTCTGTGCAAAAATTGATCCTCCCTTTGTATACAGAGCCTTGGAGTAAGGAAGGGAGGTAGGATACAACTTGCAAAGGAGTACTCCTGGAAGACAAGGGACCCCAATCCTGACCTCTCTTTCCAGAACAGAAGAGTGGCAGTATGGCAGTGTAGCCCAGCTAGCAGGAAAGGACACAACTGACCCCAGAAGGAACTTGCCACAAGGTAAAGGGGGTCTTGGGCTGGTGTCCTGAGTTTAACACAAAGTTAAGGCAGCTGGTATAGCATAGGTTGATGGGGAAAGGCGTAAGTACCTTGGACTCCAAACACTCTGACTGGTACTGTGGTTTAAGAACATGAAAAAACTGGAACTGTGACCCTGGATCCAAAAGTGCTGCCCCGCTGTGGCCACTTAGAGATCTCAGATGTCCATAGACAGGGCTGGAATGTTTTGACCAAATTAGTGAAGGTATTGGTATCATAGAATATTTCAGTTCTCTTTCTGTCTAGACTAGATTAGAAAACAATATTGATAGTTTTCAGGATTTTTGGCTTATTAGAGGGAAATGAGCTTCTAAAGGGAGATATTACATTTTCTGCTACCCAGAGAGGAGGAATAAAAACAACTAACTGGAAAAAAAAAGAGAATGAAATGTGACCGTATTTGTTCTCCAAACTAATGTATTTAGAGTTTACCAGAGATCAGCAAATTCATCCCCAGCAACATCCCATAGCAATAAGGCAGGAAATCTGTAAATTGCAGTGTGGACCCATAAGCAACATCATGATAAGTGGAGAAAAGATTGAAATTGTCAAGGGTTTCATTTTACTTGGATCCACAATCAATGTCCATGGAAGCAGCAGTCAAGAAATCAAACTATGTATTACACTGGCCAAATCTGCTGCAAAAGACTTCTTTAAAGTATTAAAAAGCAAAGACATCACTTTGAAGACTAAGAGTGCACCTGACCCAAGCCATCATATTTTCAGTTGCCTCATATGCATGGGAAAGCTGGACAATGAATAAGGAAGATCAAGCAAGAATTGATACCTTTGAATTATGGTATTGGTGAAGAATTTTGAATGTATCATGGACTGCCAGAAGAATGAACAAATCTGTCTCAGAAGAAGTACAGTCAGAATGCTCCTTGGAGGCAAGGATGGTGAGACTTCATCTCACATGCTTTGGACATGTTATCAGGAGGGACCAGTTTCCAGAGAACATCAAGCTTGGTAAAGTTAGAGGGATGGCAAAAAAAAGAAGACCCTCAACAAGATAGATTGACACAGTGAGTGCAATAATGGGTTCAAACATAGCAATAATTGTGAGGATAGTGCAGGACTGGGCAGTGTTTTCTTCTGTTGTACATTGGGTCATCATGAGCTGGAATCAACTCAATGGCACTTAACAGCCACAGGGACAGGGAAGAGCCTGAGAGAAAGGGGCCTTAGCCACTAAAGGTATGTGCTGTTGGGACCCCAAGATGAGGGCCATGTCAGGCTAGCAGTAAGGAGTGCATGAAAGCCGATTGAGATCATGGAGAACACACCCTGTCTGCACCTGCGATTTGCCCTGGAATCAACCAGTCCCCATCTTCCACTTCCAAAGAATATAGAGATGTTAAGAACAAACTCCACACAAAGAATTTAAGGTTTATGTAAAGAAGACTCTCCTAAAATACATGACTTAGAAAGGTTTGGGATCTCATTCCATGAAGGTGAAAAATGAGATTGATTCTCACTGGTCATCGGGAAGTGTGTTGGATAGGACACTAGTTTTCAAATGCTTTATCACAGACCCTTTATTAATATAATATCTTATACAGAATCTAAATGGTTAAAAACTAGGGAAAAATGAGTAGTTTGGAGTGAATCAGTGGCAAGGTCTGCTGAGCCTTGGAGACCTTCCTTTATGGTTCCCTCCACCACTGTGGTAACCCCAAGGTATCTCCTAGGAATATATAGGACTCTACAGCATAAAATTTAAAAATTTCTAGAGTAAGAGATGTGGTCTGGCAGAATAGATCTTTCTAAGTCCCTTCTTTCTGATGAATCTTTATTCCTAGCACAGCCTCCTGAACCACAGCCACTCCTAGGAGTGTCTCTGTCCTCAGACAGGATCACTGGCCTAAGTACAGTAATGAGTCACACTTTTGTGTGCCACTTTCAGGCTGTCTACTCATGTCCATATGTGCATTCTCATGAGGGTGAACTGAAGCCCAATGTTTTGTGGTTCAATAATTTCTTGGCATTGGTTCCCAGCCTGTGTAGCACCCTTCAGTGATGGGCAACTGAAGCGGTTCCACCTCCACACATTTCCACCTCCCGCAGCCAAGTTCATCTTGAACCAACCCCAAACCAGCTTCCAGCTTCAGAGAGGAGAGCCTCTTCACAGTCCCACTATGCCAAGTGCCATAGATGCCATCCCAAGAGCCAGACTGTGTCCATGGAATAATCAGAAATGAGGGTGACAGATACCAGATTAGTTCCCAATGACAAGGCCCAGAAGGAGGACCAGGAGCCCCACATGCACTGTGGCTTTTCACCATCATATCTCCCATGCCTGGCATAATACTTGGAATATGGAAGAAACTCAGCAGAAGTTAATGTGTAACTTAAGACAAGCGATTTCTTCTATTTGGACCTAAATTGCTCAACTGTAAAATAAATTAGAAAGATGAACTACACATGTTATTTAGACCAATAAGAAGCTGGACCATGTAAGTTGTTCTGTGATCGTAGAGATTCCTCAGTAAATTAAATATTTTTCATTAAAAAAATGAAAATTTTAACTACCTGGCAATTGATTCATTTTTGTTATTTGGGTATAAATTTGGATGCTGCATAAGATTCAATTTGGAAAAAAATAAGGTTGGAGAGATCTTTAAAAAACAATTAAAAACTACTGAAACAGATGGTCTATAGGGTTCCACCAAGCTCTGATACTTTTTGGAACTTAATTTTCTGGTTCATACCCTATTCCAAAGAAGTCCCTAAGTAGCACAAACAGTTAGTTAAGTGTTTGGCCACTAGCCAAAAGGTTAGTGGTTCAAACCCACCCAGAGACACTTTAAAAGATAAGTCTGGCAATCTGCTTTTGAGAGGTCACAATTATTGAAAACTCTATGGAGCAGTTCTACTCTGTACACGTGGGGTTGCCATGAGTTGGAAGTGACTCGAACATAATCTCAGCACACATCACCATCCCAAATATGTTTTGAGTTAAGAGAACCATGCTAGTGCTTTAAGATCATAGGACTGGAAGGGTATGTACCAGGTAAGTCATCTAATTACCAAAGTCCAGAACAGAACAGCAATTTGCCCAAGACAATACCATACCTTGGTGACAGAACCAGAACCCAAGTCCAGGACTTCCAGGTCTGAGGCCAGGGCTCATTCCACTAAACCAGTGGTTCTCACCTCTGGCTATACACAGGACCACTTAGACCTTCATAGAATACTTTGCTCGGCTCCACCCTTAGAGATTTAGATTTTATTTGTCTGGAGTGGGTCTAGACATCATTAATTTTTAAAAACTTTTAATCAAAATATAGCATATATACAGAAAAGTAAATAAATTCTAAATATATATCTTAATGAATTTTCACAAACACCTATGAACTTAGATCAAGAAATAAGATCTCCAGCACTTAACGGTTCTCACCAAACATGGTTGTTATCCTGATTTCTGACACATAGATAAGTTTTGCTGTTTTTACAGAATGTCTTTTCTTATGTCTAACTTCTCTTGCTCAGCATTATGCATGTAAGATTCATCCATATTATCTGTTGTAGCTGTAGTTTGTTCACTCTCATTGCAATATAGTATTCCATTGTGTGATCCATTCTACTGTTGATGAACATTTGGGTAGTTTCCAGTTTGAGAGCTTTTATATACATTCTAGTACATGTCTTTGATAAACATATATATATATATATATATATATATATATATATATGCATTTGTTTAGGTGTATACATAGGAATAGAACTGTTGAGTCATGGGGTTTGCATATGTTCAGCCTTAGTGTTGTTGTTGTTGTTGTTTGCCATCAAGTCGGACCCGACTCATAGTGACTCCTCCTTGGGTTTCTGAGGCAGTATCACTATGGAAGTAGATAGCCCAATCCTCCTTCCGAGGAGTGGCTGGTGGGTAGATTCAGCTTTGGTAGATTCTGTAAAACAGTTGTCAAAAGTAGTTGTACCAGTTTATTCTCCCACTTGAGTTGTATGAGAGCTCCACATATTCACCAATATTCGGTTTCATCAATTCTATGCATTATAACCACTCTGATAGGGGTGGGGAAGTATCACATGATTTTTTTTGTTGTTGTTGTTAGGTGCCATCAAGTCGTTTCTGACTCATAGCGACCCCATGCACAGCAGAACGAAACACTGCCAGATCCCGCGCCAGCCCCACAATCCCTGCTATACTTGAGACCATCATCGCAGCCACCGTGTCAATCCATCTTGTTGAAGGCCTCCCCCTCGTTCATCGACCCTCCACCCTACCAAGCATGACATCCTTCTCCAGGGAATGGTCCCTTCTTACAACATGACCACAATAGGTGAGACAAAGTCCGGCCATTCTCGCTTCCAAGGAGCATTCTGGCTGCACTTCCTCCAGGACAGATCTGTTAGTTCTTTTAGCAGTCCATGGTACTTTCAGCATTCTTCGCCAGCACCACAACTCAAAAGCATCAACTCTCCTTCGGTCTTCCTTATTCGTTGTCCAGCTCTCACATGCATATGAGGTGATTGGAAATATCATGGCTTGTGTTAGGCGCACCTTAGTCCTCAAGGAGACAATCTTGCTCCTCAGCACTTGAAACAGTTCCTTCGCGGTTGACTTTCCCAATGCTACACGTCGTCTAATGTCCTGACTGCTGCTTCCATTGGCATCGATTGTAGAACCAAGCAATGTGAATTCCTTGACAACCTCAATCTTCTCTCCATTTATTGTGATGCTGCTCATTGGTCCAGTTGTGAGGATTTTTGTTTTCTTTAGATTGAGATGTAATCCATACTGCAGACTGTATTCTTCAACCTATCAGTAAGTGCTTCAAGCCATCCTCACTTTCAGCAAGCAAAGTTGTATTGTCTGCATATTTCAGGTTGTTAATGATTCTTCCTCCAATCCTGATGCCATGTTTTTCTTCATATAGTCCAGCTTCTGGGATTATTTGCTCAGCATATAGATTGAATAAGTGTGGGAAAAGGATACAACCCTGACGCACTCCCTTCTTGATTTTAAACCAAGTAGTGTCACCTTGTTCCATTAGAACGACAGCCTTCTGGTCAAGGTACAGGTTCCTCATGAGTACAATCAAGTGTTGGGGAATTCCCATTCTTCTCAATGTTATCCATAATTTATCATGATCCACACAATCAAATGTTTTAATTGCACTGTTTTAAGTTCCCCCAATGATTCTAATGGACAGCAAAAGATCAGAAGCTTTGCCTTGTCCCTACTCTCACAATGAGAAGGAGCTTGTGAAGATGATGCTCTTGCTTTTATCTAACTCAATGCTTCTCTGCTAGTCTATAAGCCAACCCAAAGTGTTGAGCCACTAAAATATGTTTCAGAGAAGTGTTTCTTAATTTATACAAAAAATTAATTGGTGGATAAAATTTTACTTAACTTTAAACTCTTCTCCATTAAATATTTCTTATATTTTCGGCTTTCCACTAATGAGTGCCAGCGGTCAACAAAATAAACAACTAGCAAATGAACAGTAACTCCTTCTAACTTCTTAAACAAAATTCTAGAATGCATAATTTGCTTTTTTTACACATGGGTTTTGGCAACCCCAAGAATTTCTTGCTAGGTATATAAATTTCTCTAAAGAGGCCCTTAATATCTTTGTCTTCCACATCCTCTCATTTAGGATTCTATTCTCCTCACAGCCAGGAAATGGCAGCCCTGTATACCACGTGATCCTTCCCCAATTATAACTGATCAGCTCAGGAATAAACATCTGACCAAACTGAACCAAACAGATTCTCTCCCTTTCTTAGGAATTTGGGATTGAGACTTAGAGCCTAGTCAGTTAGTTGGAGCCATAGAGTTGTGTGAAATTGGATCCAGAATTGGCAACAAGGTATCTCAAAATTACATAAAAGCTAGTGTAACATTAACACAAGCAGAGTTACGACAATACACCTAGAAGAGAATTTGAGAGGAAAAATTAAATATGGGCTGCATAAAATAATTTCTACCTCAAAACTCCAAATTATTTCAGTTCTCTGATACCGTGGTGGGACTGAGGGAGATGGATGTCAACTACTTTTTGTCATTAAATCAGAACGACATGGAGTCAGGGGGAAAAAAGGGGGGGGGAGGCTCTTAGCATGCTAGGGAGAACAATCTTGAAAAGGTCCTCTTGAATGAGAGATGATAAATGGAAATTAATGGTTCAGACCCCACTGTCACTAATTTAATATGCATTATTTAAATGCTATTTAGCATTGATTTTTGCCATTACTTGTGCTCTCTTTGTGGTTAATCTTAATCAATGCAAGACAACTCATAGGCTTTCAGTAGTTTGTTAACAATCATCATCCATTTAATACCATTTTTTCCCAAATAGTCCTAAATCTTCCAAATATGAATTGTCCAGTCACAGGGCTTTTTAGCACTAGATCTCCAAAGCTGGAGATGAACTACTGAATTAACAGAAAGTACAGTATTTCATTTACAGTTTACTGGTTTATTTTTGTTAAGTGTCTATACTGGTTAGGATAAGCTAGGGTTTACTGTGATAACAGAACTCCAAAATATTAGTGACCTAAACAAGCACCTATCTCTTGTTCACACTACATGTTTGATATGGGTTGGCAGAAGGGCTGTACTTAATTATAATAACCCTGGGATCCTGGCTAACAGAGGGTCCATCTCAAAGGTACTTCCAAAATCACTGCATCATGGAGAAGAGACCGACATACCAATTTTTTTTTTCATGGTTACAACAGCTTTATTTCCTACCAAAGCACACCTAGTGTTACAAGGAGCATAAAGTTCCCAATTCACACCCTGTTGGAAAAAATAACCTGATTCTCCCATGGAAATAGGTGCAGAGAAAGGAGTTTGACAAGATATTGAGCTACACTTTGTTTTACTTGGACATGAGTTCCCAATTTTCAAAATTAGAAAACAATGTCCAATTTCTCCATTTATGGTACATGAGGTTCAAAGAGTTACAATGTATCTTAGAAACATTGTGGCAGAAGTATAGAAAAGTCCACAATAGATTTCCTTATGGAGAAATCAGTGTTCCATTTCTCTGTTCTAGTACTTGAAATCAGTGCTATTTTACATCTTATGGAAGTATACCATGTGTTGCCAGGGAGAAAATATTCTCAATACCTTGTCAGCACTAGGGAAAAATATATATATATAGATTCTCCCATTGAATCACAGGAAGTCCATGGAGTTTCACGTGATATGAAAGTATACTTAACACACTGACTTTTAAAGCTTTCATTCATATTTCTTCAGCCAAAACATGTCATATGGCCACTTCTTTCCAAAGAAATGGAGAAGTGCAAATATACCATGTGCTTGGAAGGGAAAACAGAATATGTGTGACCAGTCTTAAAAGGTAACACAATATGTGACTGCAATGTTATACTATATGCATATATTACCACTCTTTTTTCTGTTGATGGTGTTGTGGTTAAGATATTTGGCTGTAAGCAAAAATGTTGATTCAAACCCACCAGCTGCTCCACAGAAGTTTTTAAAGATTTACAGCCTTGGAAACCCCGTGGGGTCGCTATGAGTTGGAATCAGCTCAGCACCAGTGAGTGTGGTGTTGGTTTGGGTTTCTGCTGGTAAAATTGCTTCTCATTTGTATGATGGAATTAAGGAGGTCAACAGCTCATAGGATGTTACACAGGTGCACTGGCACCCATGTTTCTTTGAAAACTGCTGGCCTGCCCATAGTGAGAATTCCTGTTATGTTGGAAGTAGTTTGTAATCTGCTGCTAAACTAAAATGTTGATGGTTCAAACCCACTCAACAGCACCGTGGGAGAAAGGCCTGGAGAACTGCTTCTGTGAAGATTATTATTGTTGTTATTATGTGCTATGAGTCCATTCTGTCTCATGGCAACTCTATAGGGCAGAGTTGAGCTGCACCATAGAGTTTCCCAGGCTGGAATCTTTACAGAAGCAGATCTCTGTACAGAAGCAGGTCTTCTCTCCTACAGAGCCACTGGTGTGTATGAAATTGAAACCAAGTAAAGTCAAACTATTTCCCCCACCTTGGTTAAGGCAGACAATTAGAATAGATAGGACCCCAGATGGGAATAGATAAGTAAACTTAATTACCCTCAACTATTTCCCAACCCCGACCCCAGTTGGAGACAGATGAGTAAACACATAGGACTCCAGTTGGGAACAGATGAGTAAATACAATAAGCTCAGTTCCTTAAGAACTGAATGAGAAAAAAAAAAAAAAATCATTTCCTGCTGTTTCCATAGGCACAGGTGATAAACGTGTTAATGTGTCTTAGAAAAAAACTTGAAAATTACCTCCGGCCGGCAGACATGCGCAGTGAGGCAGAGAGGAACAAAGTTACTGAGAACTAACACTCTCCCCTCTGCCTAAGCCCTGATCAGCTGATGACAGGAAGCTGGTGTGACTCATCTGGTATGCAGCAGGCACACTGACTCAAAATCCTACTGTCCCTTTAAACTGAAGCAAAGGAAATTTCAGCCAATTGTCAACCATCTCACACCCAAATGCCTGAAATTTTTATGAATATGCATAACCCTTTCTTCTGAAACCTACAAAACTGTAATTCAATGGAGTTTTGGGGAGTCAGATCTGGGTACGGGGGTACCCATACTCCTTGCATTGCCACTTTGCAATAAATATTTTTTTCTCCTCTTAATCGCTGGGTGTGTAAACTGTTTTGGCCTGACTGCACACTGGGCTGGGACCCGCAATTGGTCCTATTTCAAAATGGTGAACTTTCAGTTAGCAGTCGAGCACTTAACAATTGTCAAGAAAACCCTACAGGGTGCAATTCTACTTTCACATTTTGGATCCATGACTCAAAACCAACACAATGGCCATGGGTTTGGGTTTTTTTCGGAGGAGAGGGATTATTGGAGGCTGACTGAGGACCATACACATCCTGCTAATCACCAACCTGGTCCACTACTCCTTAGTTCAGTCCTCTTTGCAGACCATGGTATAGATTTAAAAAAAAAAAACCTCACTGCCATGAAGTCGGATCCAACTCATAGCGACCTCTCCTTGAGTTTCCGAGGCAGTATCACTAAGGAAGTGAATTGCCCAATCTTCTTTCTGAGGATTGGCTGGTGGGTCTGAACCACCAGCCTTCTGGTTAGCAATCAAATGCCTTAGGTATTACACCATCACAGCTCCTATAGCATAGATGGAACATTGTAAATCTTGCCACTAGTTTGAGTTTTGATAGGGTTGTAACTGAAGAAATGGAGCAGAACAAATGGGCTGCTCAGAGAGAAAGGAATTCGTCATAGTGTCTAGAGTTGTGTTTGACATAAAGCACTGTGGTACCACTATACTCTGTGAGGAGTGAACACCATAGTTTTATGTCATGGACTGGCTGTCAGACTTTAAAAATCACCTTTCCTTTCTGAGCTGCCAGATGAAGAAGTTGGAAAAGAACAGCAATTTTTAAGTACAAAATCCTTTACAGAAATGAATTGTGTTTAGAATCCTAATGTATTAAACAGATACAGTACAATGCTAAAATGAGAGCAAAAGACCAGCCCTATAGCTCTGGTAGCATAGTGGCTAAGGCACTTGACTGCTAACCAGAAGGCTGGCGGTTCAAACCCACCAGCCACTCCTCGGAAGGAAGGTTGGGCAATCCTACTTCCGTAGTGATACTGCCTCGGAAACCCAAGGAGGGGTCGCTATGAGTCAGGGCTGACTCGACGGCACATAACAACAACAACAACAATATCTCTTTTTACCTCGAGCCCTGAAACACCTTTATGGAATCCCTAGGACCCTAGGGAACATGGTTTTAAAATGCCAGGACAACGTGTCCTCTAACACTTTTCCCTGAGGTTCTGTTGTTCTACATTTAATGTCAGCATTTCCTGGTTTTGAGTCTAAACAGCAAGTACTCACAATCCTCCTTTCCTGGACATCTGCCAGGCCCCAGCCTCTAAACTCCCTCATGGCACCAAATGCTCATCCCTTGCCTACACTCCATGCCTTGAAAGCCGTTCCTATTGCAATCCCAAAGCTCCATGCTCAGAACTGCCAACAACGCTGGCATCTTTTGCGTCTACTTGAGAAAGGTCAAGCTATGACTGTGCTTTAGAAATCTCGCAGCCAAAGCCCTTCTGTTTCTGTTCCCAGCTCCATTTCCTCTTCTCTCCTCATCAAGTATTGCTTTTTCATCATCCAAGTGTCATAAGGGCTGGCGAACTGTAGTGGAAAGAGGCTCTCATCCCATCTGAGAACCCCTTGGTAATTCTCCAGGTAATTAATGAGGACTCTGGGAGACACTGGGAACGCCTTTGGAATGTTAAACAAAGTGGCTTTTATTCTGACTGCCTTGCCGGGGATTCTTCCGCTTAATGAAGGGACTAATTGTGTCATTGGTGGTGTCTGAAGATCCCTTGGCCAGCTGAGTTGGTCCCATGTTAGGGTGTTTCTGGTGGCAGAGGGACAAGACCTTTATATTAAGATTCTTATAACAACCAGGAACACCCTTTCCAGGTATAGGCATTAAAACACTGCACTCCTTGCCCCTAAACCTTGTCTTTATGTAGGTCATTTGCTTTGTCTTTCTTTGAGCTATTATCTAGCTATTTGCTACTCAAAGAGTGGTCTGAACCATCTGCATTACCTGGAAACTTGATAGAAATTCAGAAGCTCAGGCCCCACTCAGACTGCAGTCTGGACAACTATTGATGTATGAGAGACTTGGCCAATGATGAGAGCCCAGTCGTCTTGGAGAAGCACATGATTAGTCACAGAGAGTACTAGTCCAGGAGTCAGGAGACCTCACTTGCCATTCTGTGCAATCTTAGATGAGATGAATATTTAACTCCACACGTGTCTACTCACGGCACACAAGACAGAAAGGGGAGCTTTCTCCTGTGTGCTGATGGCATGGTTTTATTGCCAAACATTTAACATGCCCATGATATAATTACTACCAAAAAAAAAAAAAAAAAAAAGAAGAAGAAGAAGCATTTCAGAGCAGCTACCATAGTCATTTGGTTTTGGAACTGTCCCTCAGCATTTAATTGTTTTATCACATTCAATGTCTCTATCTGGCAACTCACTTCTTTTGGTTACTTTGGAGTACCTTGTGTTAACTGTCTGTCTTTGAGTTCTCTCAGCTTCCAAAATATGAATGAGAACAGCAGGCCTGCCCATCCTAGAGGACTGTGGAGGCTCCACTGAGAAGGGGCCTCGAAAGTGAGAGGCTGCCGCACACTGCAAACTGCCAGAGCCTGTCTGGGAAGGCAATTCAGCAACATGAATTTTAAAACATTTAAAATATGCACATCTTCTCACCTAGGAAATCATCCTCTAGGCATCCACCCTGAGGAAAAAAGCGTGGATGCCTGCACAGGCTGTTAAATACCACAGCATTGTTCATAATAGTGAAATATTGTAAATAAAAGTCCAACACCAGGAAATGGGTTAAATTAACTAGTAATTGATAATACCCCAGAACACAGAATTCCATGAGCCATTAAAAACCACTCTGAAGACAAGTATTTAAAGACATGGACAGGTGTTTGTGATTTCTCACTGATTAATGAAAATATGCTACAGACTAGGTTGTGGAATGTGATCATAACCCAGTTTTTGGTGGAAGGTGTACTGAAATGATGTGCAGTTTGTTCAGCGTGGTCGACTATGACTATGGGTGGTTTTATTTTCCTCATTTTGCTTATGTACACTGTTCTTAGTGAAAGTAGGTCCATTATGTTTTGAAGAGGTATTTTTTAGAAGGAAAGGCACAGCATTCCTTACAAGCTGGAAGTAAAGTTTTTATCATCATGGTACTCATCAGTGGAGAACGCCTTCTCTGACTGGGGCAGAGGGGACCCAAAGGGCAGAATTCCATGTGGCCACACAGCTATCCTCACATGCACCACTTAACCAGGTGTTCAATGACATGCCATGGCATTTGCTGAGAGTGAAGGGAGCAATATCTTGTATTCGGAGACTCAGAGGAGAGAGGGAATGAGAGGAAATCATAAATTCTTCCTGGAGGACAGAAACGAAAACTCACAGCCCTGTTCATAGACCAGCAGCAGAGGTATGAGGTGTGCCTTCTGCAAGGACTTCGAATCCAAAGCACTATTACAGAGCAAGGGGGTGGGGGGTGGACACAATGTGTCTCCTACTTTCTTGGGCTTAATGCAGCAAGATCGATTTACCTGCCAGATGTTCCTTCCAAAACCCAAAGGATTTGTTTTTAAGAGGGAAGAGGACTTTGATTCTATGATTTTTCCTCATCATTGAAAGGAAGGTTTATCTTCCTCATTTTAAATATCTCCATCTGGAACAGAAGAGAACTAACAGGCTGCTGTGTATTTTCTGTTATAAGTACTGTAGTAGTCGTAATGATACTGGTAGTAACAATAGTAGTGGCAGTGTTAGCAGTAGTGGTAGTACCCATAATGGTGGTGGTAGTAATAGTACTAGTTGAGGTGGTAGTAGCAGTAGTGGTAGTGGTGGTGGTAGTAGAGGTAGCAGTAATAGCAATATTATGTGCCATGTATTTTGCCTGCATTCTTTTATGTAAATCGTCATAATATCCCTGTGAGGTAGGTGTTATTATGAATAAAGACACCAAGGCTCAGAGAGAATAACTGGTCCAAAGTCACATAGTAAGTGGTAGAAGCTGAGTTCCAACTAGGTTTGTAGACTCAAAAATCCTTCTGTCTCTACTATAACACACTAGTTATATTTATCAAAAGCCTTATGGTTACAGGCTGATTCAACCCTTGTTTTGCATCCATACATGACCCGAAATTTGCGCTAAAATCGTCAAGACCCCAGTTATATTCAGTGAACTCAGGATCCTCTTTCCTTCCCTCCTTCCTTTCTCTCTCTCTCCCTTTCTTTTTCTTTCTTTTTTATCAAACGTAGTCTCTTCTTCATCAGTAGTTAACAAGCCTCTTAAAATATTTTCTTTCCATTTCACTGAAGAACCACTTCACTTTCCAGGAGATAGTCTTCTTCTGGTTGGATAACGTACCAGCCAGCATTCCCTGAACTTGTTATCACCAAGTGGGAGGTTTTCCCTGCTCTCTTTTCTACTGGAACACTATTTGCCGATGAGCAGAATTTGATATGAGACTAGTCCACCCAGACCCCATTTAAGAGTTTTTGGCTAGAGAAGGATGAAGAGAAATTTATTTTTCAGCTTCTATAGAGTGTTTATTTTCCCAGTGATAAAATTGCAGCTGAGTGGAAGGACATTATATAACAGAGAATTTACTGCAATGGCCTTTATCTTGAATCTATCTGTATTTCAAGGGGATCCCACCTTTACTCAGACAGAAATTTGGGGGTTATCTGGAGATCAGGAGGTAGGAGTCCCCAAAAACCTAAAGCTCTTATCTCATTGTACCTAAGAAGATATTTTGGTTTATTCATTCATCAAGTGGCTACAGTGTCCCAAGCATAGTAATTGGCACTGGGATTCTATGAGGTTACAGAGTGTACAGAGAAGTGGAAAATGCATCAGGAATTCTCTCAAATGCAATTAATAAAACATAGCTAGCAGTAGCTTTAGGAGCTCTGGTGACATAGTACCTAAGCCATTTGACTGCCAACCAGAAGCCTGGAGGTTCAAACCCACCAGCCACTCCTCAGAAGAAAGGTTGGGAAATCCACTTCCGTAGTGATATTGCCTCAGAAACCCAAGGAGAGGTCTCTATGAGTCAGGGTAACTTTAAAAGAGAGCATTATTTTTCTTCATTACAAAAAAATCAGTGGGTAGACAGTCCATAGCAGTTGTGGCCACTCATCAATACCATCAAAGTTCCTGGGTGTTTCCCTCCTTCCACCCCAGATCTTGAACATGGTGGCTTTTCAACTTTGTACTTATTACTTCGTGTCACAAGATAGCTGTCACAGCTCTAGATATGATACCTGCATTTAAGGTAGAAAGGGAGAATAGCATGGTGTTGGTTAAATCTGATTATTTTATTGGGCATATAAAAACTTTCCAAGAAGTCCCTCAGTAGACTTCCACTTAGACCCCATTCTCCTTGAGTGCAGAATGGATTTAGAGATTCACTTCTAATGAATAGAATGAAAATGAAGTGGTGATGTGGAACTATTATTGTTTCATTTATTTCTGTATTGTTTGAAGGTTTTATAATGAAGATGTTGTATGACACTTTGTAAAGAAAATTTTCATTGAAATGTCTTTGTATGCTATTCAAAGAAATAAAGTATTAAGGAAAGAATGGGTACATCTGACAAAATAAAAGTCACTGGCCATGGATTTGCTTAGGAGTGAATCTAATTGGACACTCCTATGGGTTGCAGGGACACAGGGAGCTCTCTGAGACCTCCTTCCCCTTCAGCCCTGGAATGGTCAGAGCTCTCTCTTTTCCTCCCAGTCCCTGAAGGAGGTACCAGGAACACTCCTCCAACCCAAAGAATTCTCTCAAGACAGGTGCATGAGTCCTTATGCCTCCTCCACAGCTGCCCACATGCTGTCAGTGTGATACGTGGTGTCCCAGCTGGAGGCCACAAGTAGAGCAGTTGGCCAGGAGGCAGGCAATCTATTTTCAGTCTGGGTATGAGCCTGGTTCAGAAATAGACTCTGAGAGCTGAGGGGTCTAGGGGTTCTCCCCTCGTGACTGGGAAGGATCATGCAGCCAGTCAGCTCCCTGACATGGTCTCTGTCACCATGGGGATGATATATTTAGCAACTGGCCTGTGCGGCTGTCTCAGTAACTCCAGGGCACTGACCACAGCCTAATCCTGTCTATTTTTATAAGTTCAGTTTGTGGAGTGGTGATAAGAGCTATCTTTCTGATGCAAGACAGATCAAATGGACCTGCCCCAGTGGCCTGCTGTAGTCTGTACACGGGTGATGGGTGGCCTTGAGCTCGTGATATGTGAGAAGTTACACCACCACCCACTCTCCTTACAGAGGTGAGGTGTTTCGGTGTCACAGAAGCCTCAGCTAGCTTGTAGGAAATGGGCTATCATATGTAAGTGCTAGACACCTTGTAGAATAGGCCATGATGCCTTTTCCTCACTTTTAAAGGAAAAGGAGCCAGGGCTCAACTAACAAATTCTTATCACAAGAGTTGCATTGTTCAAGCAACAACCACAGCAGGCTTCATTAACCAATCCCCATACTCTTTCACACTGAGTCCTCAAAATTATCCACAGGAGATTATTCCTGGAAGCCTCTATCAGCCAGTACTAGTTGCTCCCTAAGATGAAAACTATGAGCTGTCCTTGGACTAAAGAAACTGAGAAAGACATTGTTGTTGTTGTTTGCCGTTGAGTTGGCCCCAACTCATAGCGACCCCTCCTTGGGTTTCCGAGGCAGTATCACTACGGAAGTAGGATTGCCCAACCTTACTTCCGAGGAGTGGCTGATGAGTTGGAACCGCCAGCCTTCTGGTGAGCAGTCAAGTGCCTTAGCCACTATGCTACCAGAGCTCCCGAGAAAGACATTAGTGGAGATTTAATTAGAAAAGAGGGAGAAATAATGACATGCTCCAAGGGAGGTGGTAAGATAAGAGAGCCTGAGTGTCTCACAATAACAGGAAGGATTTGATGGAGACCAAATGCTGGGCTTTGGACATTAATAAGAAGTGGTGGAAACATCACATGCAAGACTGAGAGAGTTAGAGTAACTGCTTCTGTTATCATGTGGCACTGGGCAAATCCCTTTGCTGCTCTCATCCTCAGATGCCTTCACTTGTAAAATGAGTGAGTTAGGCCAGAAGCAAGGAGTCCTAGTGGTGCAATTGTAAAGTGGGTTTGAACCCACCAGCTGCTCTGCAGGAGAAAGATGTGGCCTTCCTCCATAATGATTAACAGCCTTGGAAACACTACTCTGTCCCACAGAGTCACTATGAGTCAGAATCGACTCAACAATAACTGATTTGGTTTCTGGTTATTGAGTAATGGAAGATCTGGCAACATGGAGCTTGTATTCCCACTTGACAACTTGCTGAATAACAATACCTCTTTTCAAGAGGGTTGTGTTCTCCAATTTATGACAATTGCCACCACATCTCATTTTTCATACACCAAACTACTTTACTCATTCTATTACTTCCTGCCTGGACCTATAAAACATTGGGAGGTATAACCCCTGCCATAGAAACTGGAATACAAAGAAGGTCATATACTCACACTGTCATCAGAAACAAACATTTCTTGAGAACTAAAATCTACCTTGAGCCTTGTGTTGTTATTTAGGGAAGGTGGAGAAAGAAAAGAGTGGGGAAGAGACAAGGAGAAGAGGTTCAAAGAACAACAAAATCCTATTTCAGACTTTAAACAGCAAGGTAACACCATCTTCCCTCTTTTTCCGTTTGGCTGCCTGGGACACATGTGATAGTGGTTCTGTAGCAGCCCTCTTGAACCTGAGAGTGAAGACCACATCTTAGAAATAATGGATCAGAGACGTGGAAGGAATCTGAATCTCTGATGACTTCATGGAACCACCACAAGAAGTTATGTGTGAGAATAAAACCTTGTAGATGTAAACTATTCTTATATTGCTTCATCTAACAAAACCAACCCTAATCCTACTGATTACAAGGTTCAAGTCCAATCCCAGGTCTACCTGTAGGATCTTCCTGGGAGATCTCCTGGTATTCTTAGGGGCACAATCCAGCTATTACCCAGTTAACAATCCCAAACACTTCTTTACTTCCCCCATTTTCAGTTAATAGCTGGCCATTTAACCACTGCACCAAAAAGGCTTCTTACAGAGTTACATTGTTGTTGTTATGTTGTTAGGTGCTGTTGAGTCGACAGCATCCCTACGTACAACAGAACAAAACACTGCCCAGTCCTGCACCATCCTTAAATATGGTATATTTGAGCCCATTGCTGCAGCCACTGTGTCAATCCACCTCATTGAGAGTCTTCCTCTTTTTTGCTGACCCTCTACTTTACCACCAAAGGAGCGCTGGTGGCCACACTGCCTAAGGCATTTGACCGTTAACCAGAAGGCTGGCGGTTCAAACCCACCAGCTGCTCTGTGGAAGGAAGATTGGGCAGTCTACTTCCGTGAAGATTTACCACCTTGGAAACACAAAGAGGGTCACTATGGGTCATAATTTTTTGGTTTTGGTTTTCTACTTTACCAAACATGATGTCTTTCTTCGGGAGCTTATCTCTCCTGATGACATGTCCTAAGTACGTGAGACATCTTCACTTCTAAGGAGCATTCTGGCTGTACTTCTTCCCAGACAGATGAGTTCGTTCAGTCTGTTCAAAGGCATCAATTCTTCTTCAGTCTTCCTTATTGATTGTCCAGCTTTCACATGCATATGAGGTGATCGGAAATACCATGGCTTAAGTCAGGCACACCTTAGTTCTCAAAGTGACATCTTTGCTTTTTAACACTTTAAAGAACTTCTGCAGCAGACTTGGCCGATACAATATGTTATTTGATTTCCTGATCACTGTTGTTTGATTTCCATGGGCAAGGCTAGATAGGATAGAATGAGGGAGAACTGGCAGATGGGGTATATAAGGAAGAGAAGTAAAACCCAGGTCTAGTTTGCCATCTGCCTGCCAGTTAAAATCCAGTTCATAGCTCACTTTTCCCAGGAAGTTCACTCAATTCCTCCAGCCCTCTGCTCAACCTGGAGTATGCATTCTCCTGGAGACATGTGGTGGTGTGCCCATAGAATGTGAAGTCACAGAATAAATAAGGCATATCTTTCTGAAGTATCAAGATAATGTGAAGATACAGAAAGGAAGGTGAGTTAAGTAATCAAATTGATCAATAGTTTAAAACATTTAACATGAATTAATTATGGCTATATTAGAAAGAAAAGATGGTGTGAATTTTTGGGGAAAAAAAAGCATTTCTAAGGAATGTCAGGCTTCAATATATGGCCCCCAGATCACTTGAAAAGAGGTAGATATTCATACTCTTTGGTTACTATGGCCACCATGGGAAGAGATCTGAGGACTCATTTATAATTTAGACTCTTGGCTCTCCCACTTACCAGGTGGACAGCTCAGTGTCCTGAAGCAAAGTCTTTAAGTTCCAGAAGCCTATTTTCTCTGCTTTTAAAGGAAACCCCATTGTTAAATGGGATGTTAAGCACACTTAACCTGATTGAATGAGTGTGAGGGGTAGAAGAGACAGCACCTGAAAAAAATCTAGCGTGGAACCTCAATAAATCTTAGTTTTTATTAAGTAATAAGTGCTTGTTGTTGTGTGCTGTCGAGTCAATTCCGACTCTGTATGACCGCATAGGACAGAGCAGAACCGCCTGATAGGGTTTCCTACGCTGTAACCTTTACAGGAGCAGATCTCTTCTCCCAGGGAGTCACTTGATGTGTTCCAACTGCCTGCCTTTCAGTTAGCAACTGACTCTTCATAGTAATCCTCACAATTAGTCTCTGAGAAAGATATCCAGCCTCCCTCCCAACACTAACTCCTTATGATCCCCCTGTTCTTCCTCTGAAATATGGAGGGGTAAATGTCTTCTTCAGCATCGATAACAATGGCCCAGTTCCTGTGTTTCCCTGGCTAGCTGACACGCAATAGGATTGCATCATTTTATATGATCATTCCTTATCCAAGTGTTTGTCTCTTTTCATTTCTTTTCAGGGTATTTTTATATGCATCTCTGTGTTTTCCATTTTCATCCCAGTGAATGAACTGTCCTCTAGCTTATTAGGATGAAAGTCAGAGCGATATTTCTAATGCTTCAGAGACACTAAATCTTCCTCCTTTCTAAATTGAAGGCAGAGTATTAGCTTATTTTGGTTAGAGAGACCCTTTGAGATTGAGGAGGAAGCTTCTGGGGCAAGAGTCCATGATAAGGGTCTTCTGCCCAAACTAATTGGCATTGGGCATCTTACCCCTTCAGGGCTTCAGTTTCCTTTTCTGCAAAATGAAAGTATTAGACTCCCTGGTGTGTAAGGTTGCTTCGTTTTTCATCAAACAAATCACTGTTGAGCTTCTACAGTATGCCAGCCACTGGGGGTTACTCAGTTACCAAGACAAACACGGTCCTGCTGCCACGGAGTTTACATTCTACTTATGGAGCAGACTGATAATAAACAACTTCAGACAGTGAGAGGCAGCACGCAAAGAATAAAGAAGGATGATGAGATAGACAGTGCCTTGGGTGGGGCAGCAGGAGCCATTTTAGATAGGGTGGTAACACAAAGGAAAGTGGCATTTACCTGAAAATTGAATGAAGGAAAGATGTGAGAATTACTGAAGGAAGAGGACTCTAGGCAGAGAGAATACTTGCAAAAGTGGTACAATTTTCATTGGAGAAACGCTCTGGGTCTATAATACAGGAGCCACTGAACTGGCCCAGACAAGAAAATGCTTTCTTTACATACCCTGCAATGATGTAGAACTTCCAGCCCCTGGTATGGGGCACGACCCCAACTCCTCCTCTGCAAGCATTTGCTAGGTGCCAGGCTCAACGCCTTTAAGGCTCAATCACTACTCAGAGCCAAACATCTGCAGGCAACCAAAGGGAATGTACACTGACCTTTCTGGGCAGCAATGACCATGATAAATGAAGGGGAAATTTGGATACTTGCCCTTGACTATAAGAGGAAATACGTGGATTATGAACTGAGGCTCATGTTCAGAAGCTTAAATTTCACCAGCTATGCAGTTTAGAGAGCTGGCTGCTCCCATAGAGTAGGGCAGGGATTTGGATTGAAGCACTGACCTACTGGACTTAGGGACGACTCAGGTATCAGCTGAGATCTCTAAACCAGGAACACCCTGCCAACCTTAGAGATTAAAGCTTGCAGCCTTTTCTCAGGCTGCTCTGGCTTGGTGGGCACAGGGGTGACTGAAGCAGCATGAAGGGCATGCTGAGAATCAAGACATCTAGGCCCCAGCCCCAGCACGGCCCAAGTGTCAGGTAACCTCTCTGGCCATTAAAACAGAAATAAATGAGCACCTGCTAGGAGCCAGGTATAGTGTGAGTTCCTTCACACAGTATCTCATTTAATCTGTAATAAAACCCTTGGAGAAAGGACTATGATTATCCTAGATGAGGCTCCCAGAGGTGTTGAGACTTGCCCATGGTCACTCAGTAGGAGGTGGGATTCTAACTTGGGTCAAGCTAGTTTGAAGCTGCTTGTTCCATTCTTTTTGCAACTCCCTAAGTTTCTTTGCTAGTTGAATGGGAATAGTAATCATATTTGTCCTGTCTACCTCATGTGGCCTTTCAAAGACTCAAAGGATATGAGAGTTCTCACCTTCCATGCAGAAGACCTAAAGTTGACTCCTAGCCAACACCTGTCAGTGGAGATTTGCCTATTGCTATGATGCTTAACAGATGCCAGTAGAGCTTGCAGACTAAGACGGTCTAGAAAGAAAAACCTGGCCATCTACTTCTGAAAATCAGCCAGCGAGCACCCTGCGAGTCACAAAGGTCTGATCTGCTGTGAATCATGGGGATGGGGCAGGACCAGGCAGTGTTCTGTTCAGTTGTTTAAGGGTCACCATAAGTCAGGGACTGCTCCATGACAGCTAACAGTAACAATAACCTTTTTCCAAGGTCTGCTCGTCCCAGAGTAGTTCCTTAAAACTCTACTGTTGCAGTTTCCTACCACCTCCTTCCCGCCACATACTGTTGTTTTCCATCCTCCTATATAGAACACCAGGAGCTCTGGTAGCATAGTGCCTAATGCACTTGACTACTAACCAGAAGGCTGACAGTTCAAACCCACCAGCCACTCCTTGGAAGGAAGGTTAGGCAACCTACTTCCGTAGTGATATCGCCTCAGAAACCCAAGGAGGGGTTGCTATGAGTTGGATCTGACTCCACAGTGGTATGTTTGGTTCTTTTGGTTTACATAGAACACCTGCCTGTCCCGTAACAGCTACCCTCAAAATTCCTGTCAATGCTATCCCCTGGGACATTCCCCATGGCCACCTTTCTCCAGACCAGCAGTGTCTGTCCTAGCCTTGTTGAGAACTCTTGGCTTTGGACCATCAGGATGGGGCGGGTGTGTGGAAAATCTGTGGAGATGTTTTTGCTTTCTTGGGAAGAAAGCCAAACTGCAGTTTGCTGGAATTATAAATTATGTGCCCAGAGAAGATTTAGTTTAGAAAGAAAAGCGGGGAGAAAAATCCCTTACTATTTGCTTAGTGAGCTGAGTTGGCCGAGCCAGGGCCAAATCCCACATATTTGGCCTGGCTTTCTGTGTTTGCAAAACGGGTCCATGCTCCAGGAGACAGCCAGGAAGGGAACGCTGTGAAACAATCGGGATCTCTCTGCAGGCCCTTCTTTCCTGTCCCCTTGGCCCACTTTCCTATCTCCTTGCTCTAGCCTGTGCCTGTGGCTTGATTGCGCCGGCCTGGAAAGCTGGAGGTCAGAGGAAGGTGGACCACCATGAAGCCTCTACACAGCGGCTTTCCCACTCCCTACCTCTTCGATCCAATGAAGCACAACTGTCAGCTGACCAGAGGATGCCACCTCCAGGAAGCCTTCCCAGGACCCTCAGGCTGGGTCAGAGCTTCTTCCTAGGGCGTCCCACAGCACCTAGTACTTATCACTCTAGTCCATCCCCACAAGCTCCTTGAGGACAGGGACGCTGTCAGCTTTGATCGCTGTTGCAATCCCCAGTGTCTATCTCAGTAAATAAATGCACGGACACCACTTCCGTTCTCGTATTTCCCACAGTTCAGACCCAGGAATTCCTTCCTGCACAATTCTAGGGTGTTGTGTGTTGTTTGGGATATGTTTTACTCTTATCTCTTTTTCTAGCCTTATCACCTGCTCTTCTCAACCTTCTACTAAATACTCCGTCATGCATTCATTGCTTGTAATGCTCATCATTCTGTTTCTGCACTCTGTGCCTTTGCTCACTCTGACCTGTCCGAACACCATCCCTTTACCCTGACTCCTAGTCATCCTTAGAGAATCAGTTCCTACTTCCTTTTACCCAGGAAGTCTCCCCTAACCCTCCTCCCACCCCCTCCCTCCCCCACTCTTCCAGATTTGGTGATTGTGGTGGTGGTGGTTGTTAGTTGCCGTGCAGTCGTGCAGTCGACTCCAATTCATGGCAACCTCCAGTATAACAGTGGAGTCGGCTCCAACTCATGGCAACCTCCAGTATAACAGATGGAACTTGCCCGTTGCTGCACCCTCTCCCTGATCTTTGGTCTATCTGAGTGCATTTCTGTAGCTGCTCTGTCAGTCCCTTACTGAGAGTTTCCCTCATTTTCACTGACTTTCTTCTTTACCAAACACATGTCCTTCTCTAGGGATTGGTCTTCCCTGATGACATGTCCAAAGTAAGCAAGCTGAAATCTCACCATTCTCACTTCTAAGGAGCATTCTGGTTGTATTTCTTCTAAGACTGATTTGTTGCATCTTAGTTAGAGACTCTTTATCTCCAGTGCCATAAAACCTGGCATGCTTATCACTGGGCTTATCACACAGTCTCCAGTGATTTGTTTATATAGCTGTCCCCATCTTCATCCTCCCCCAGACTCCAGGCTCAGGAACTTGTCCTAATCAGCCCTGAGTCTCCAGCATTTAGCATAGTGCCTGACATGCAGCAGCTGTTCAATACATGCTTGTTGAATTAATTAATTAACTAACATATGTGGAAGATAATAATAGCATTTGATGTCATGGGACAGAATGATTAAGATCTCAGCAAATGCTATGAGCTCAGAGGAGGGAGCAATGGCTGTAGGATAGAGTGATCAGGTAGAGGAGGGGACATTGCCAAGAGAAATTGACATGAGATAGAGAACAAAAGGCCAGGTATAAAATGATCAAAGGGTAGTAGACGGACTTGAGAAAATGTCTGGGCTTTAAACACCATAAATCAGATCATGGTCTGCTGCTGCTTAAAACATTAAAACATCAAGGGTTTCTCCCTGTTTTTTGGTGGGGGGAGAGGTTAGGTGGGTGGGAAGGGGGAATATTTATATATATATGTATATGTATATATATATATATTTTTTTTTTTTCATCAAGGCCCATGGATTAATGGTTAAGCACTCAGCTGTTAAGTGAAAGTTTGACAGTTTCAACCCACCCAGCTGCTCCCTGATAGCAAGTCCTAGTAATAAAGATTGTTGCTGTCAAGTCAGTTATGACTCAAAAAAACCAGAACAAAACACTGCCAAGTCCTGTGCCATTCTCACAACCACTGGTGTAGTTGAGCCCAATGTTGCAGCCACTGTGTCAATCCATCTCATTGAGGGTCTTCCCTTAGTCTCTGACCCTCTACTTTCCCAAGCATGATGTCCCTCCTGATAACATGTCTAAAGTACATGACACAAGTCTCTCCCTCCTCGCTTCTAAGGAGCATTCTGCCTGTGTACTTCTTCCAAGACAGATATGTTCGTTCTTCTGGCAATCCATGGCATATTCAATCAATATTCTTTGTCAGCACCATAATTCAAATGTATCAATTCTTCAGTCTTCCTTATTCATTGTCCAGCTTTCACACTCATATGAGGCAATTGAAAATACCATAGCTTGGATCAGTCACACTTTAGTCTTCAAACCAACATTTCTGTTCTTTAACACTTTGAAGAGGTCTTTTACAGAATATTTGCCCAATGCAATACGTCATTTGATTTCTTGACCTGTGCTTTCATGAGTGTTGATTGTGGATCCAAGTAAAATTAAATCTCTGACAACTTCAATATTTTCTCCATTTATCATGATGTTGCTTATTGGTCCAGTTGTGAGAATTTTTGTTTTCTTTATGTTGAGTTATAATCTAGCCTAGAAAAACTCTATGGGGCGGTTCTACTCTGACATATGGGGCCACTGTGAGTTGGAACTGACTAAACAGCAACCAACAACCACAACATGAGACCCCATGGAGTTAATCAAGCCCTCAAACTCTGCAAAAAGGGAAACTGAGTCTATAGTGACATATACAGAAATGCTATAATCGCAGTTTTATTTAAAACACTGCTTTTTGGTTAAAAAAAAATTTAAACAAATCATGTCCCATATTTTTACTGTAAATGTATTTGCCTTAAATTTGAAATCCCCATAACAATTTCCAGAGATTTTTTTTCCTTATGTGAACCAAGTCCTATGAGGCTTCCTTTATATAACACAGTGCAGATTTTTGTTTTTTCCATCATGGCCCATGTGAAAGTTGCTTTATTTAATGCTGTAGGAACCTATTTTGAGGTTGTTTATCTTTTAAATTGCTATGGAATCTTAATGCTGCAGCCACCAAACAGGGCTCCTGAGAACCAGGGAAAGAGGGCTGTTTGTTCTTTGTATCAGTAACTGCTGAGGCCTCTCTTCACACCAGTCACTGTGCCAGGAATGATTCAAATGTGGGTCCTTCCCACAAAGAAATTACAATCTGAAAGGGGAGGAAGGTGTGTACTCAGCATTGTTGATGTTGTTTTCATCTGCTGTTGAGTTGGCCCCCAACTCACAATGACCCCATGAACAATGGAACAAAATACTGCCTAATGCTGTGCCATTCCCAGGATTGGTTGCTAATGGGACTGTTACGATCCATGGGGTTTGTGGTAGTTAAGGTTATGTGTTAACTTGGCTGGGCTTGGTTTTGAGTGGCTGGCAGCTGGGTATAGTTATTCCCCATGATGATACTGGTAATCAACTCCATGGTGCAATGTACAGCGAGCAGCTGAGTAGCTGCTGCCTTAGGGATGTGGTCTGCTTCCAGTATATAAGAAGAAGCTTTGAGAATGGTCTCTAGCTTTTTGGCACACCAGGATCCTGCATTTGGCTGAGTCTTCATCTCAGTGGCCTGCTATGTTGTCTGCCAATCTTGAGACTGTTTTTGGACTTGAACTAATGGCTTGCCATGTTGCTTGATAATCCTGGGACTGTGCCACTTTACTTGTCGACGTTGGGTTTGTCAGCCTCAGCAGCCAGCAGCTGCCTGAGTGAAGAGACGCCTCTAGCTTCAGTGGGCCAGGAGCAGGAGGCAGAGCTGAAGCCCAAGGTAGAGGGGCTTTCACCCAGCCCTTAGAACTAGTATTATGAACTCAGACTTCTGGCCTCCTAAATTGTAAGAGAATAAATCCCTGTATGTTAAAGCCATACATTTGTGGTATTTTCTGTTAGAGTGGCACAAGAGAACCAAAATATGTTTTTTACTGGCTGAATATTGGAAGAAGATCACCAGGCCTTTCTACCTGGTCTGTCTTAGTCTGGAAACTCTGCTGAAACCTAGTCAGCATCATAGCAGCTCACAAACCTCCACTGATATTAAGTGATGCTAAAAAGTTTGGGGTACGTGCTATGGACTAGGCACTGTAGTGACCACTTTACTTTCCTTCTTATTCTCCTAATAATCATAAGGGGTAGATGGTATTACCCCCATTCTATTAGTGAGAAAACTGCAGCTGAGAAAGACCAAAGGCTCATGTCAAATGAGGGGCAGACCTCTGTGCTATGTCTCAGTCTAAGGCAAAACAGAATGAGCCATCCAAAGGAAGAGATGCAAGTGCTTCAAAAGTTCTGAGGAGGAAGAGCTATCCCACAATTAATCTAACCCATCCCTAACCCCAGGGAACAAGGTAATAGCAAGAACTAAGGTTTGCTGATCATCTATGCTTGTTGGGCACTTAATTCACACATTCACTCTATTTCTCATGACAACCTGCAAGGTAGGTAATGCAATTTCATTTTACAGTGGGGACTTTACAGATGCTCAGAGATGCTAAAGAATGTGTGCTGTGTCACAAGTAGTTAGAAACAGAGCCAATATTCTAACTCTAGCAATTTTTTTTCTGAATTTTTATTGTGATTTGGATGAAAGTTTACAGAGCAAATTTGTTTTCCATACAGCAGCTCACATACACTTTGTCTCATGACATTGACTACAATTTCCCACAATGCAACAGCTCCGCTCCCATTTTCTCCCCATAGTTATCTCTTCCCTGTGTCCTTCCCTCCCATGCACTCCTGAGCTGTCTGTCCTGGCCCCCTGAGCTGTCTCCCTGTGAATACACAGCCCTTCTCTTCTCCCATGATTGATCTCTCCAAGGAATCTATCTACCTGATGTAAATGTTCAGCTCATATGCCTGTCTTTTGTTTGTCTGGAAGCCACAGGAGTGGGTTCAATTCCAGACCTGAAGGGCAGCTAGGGGCGACATTCAGGGGTTCCATCAGGCTCTATAAGACCAGCAAGCCTGGTCTTCTTTTTTTATTTTTCCTTATGATTTTGAGTTTTGTTCCACACCACTTTTCCACCCCATCCAGGATCTCCTACATAGATCCCCCTTCCAGTGGTTGACATTGGTAGCTGGCACCATCTAGTTCCTCTGGTCTCATAGTAGTATAGGCTGATAACTCTATTTTTTTCAAAGCCCTTTTCCCCCCACTACCCTCAGCTGAGAAACAGTGAGTATCAAACTATTCCATTTACTGCTTATGACTACAGGAATATCACTAAAAAAGGAATCCAGAAATTGTGTTCAGTAGAAAAGGGCTTGTCCTGAGGCAGAAATTCATGGGAAATATATGGGAGAGTGTTGGTCTCTAAAAAGGCTGATGACTTGAACCTAAAGCACAGTAAAAAAATAAATAAAAATAAAAAGGGTGATGAGAATGGGCCCAGGAGACTGGGATAGACAGCTCTCCAGGTGCATCAACAGTAGATTAGGGACCCTTTTAGTTATTTTTGGCACAAAAACAGCATGAGCCAAAGTCAGATTACCAAAAGGCATAACTGGCCACCAAACCCATTTTACATAGAATGAAATGTATATAGTCGAGTTCAGGAATTAAGGAAACAGCAAGAGCTGTCAAGGGGCAATCCAAACTAGGAGTCCACCAAGAGTGCCAAGGAAGGTCAGAGAGACTAGGAAGCTAACTGATAGAGCAAGGCTGTCCTACCCAGCCAGACTTGGCACAGAGCAAGCAGGGGTGTATAGCATAGTAGAGTCCCTTCACATTCACAGTTAAAATATTCCAAGCCAACTATATGTGTTTGGGTGGGTAAAGGAGGAGGAAAGAGAAAAAAGAAAGAAGAGAGGGAGAAAGAGTAGGAACAATGAAAATGGCACCTTTGACCCCACCATGCATTTCATGAGCTCATGCTCCCACATGCATGTGAGGTGGGAGATGTGCCTATGCCTAAGTCAATTCCCTCTGGTTCCTCTTAGTGAGAGAACCTTATCTCGTGACATTCAAAACGATTCTATTTTGTGTATGTACCATATTTTGTTTATCCATTCCTCTGTTGATGGACATTTGGGCTATTTCCACTTATTGGCTATTGTGAATAGTGCTACAATGAGCATTGGTGAAGTATCTGTTTGCATTGCTGCTTTCAAGTCTTTGGGGCCTATACATGTGAGTGGAATTGTTAAATCATACAGTAACTCTGTGCTTAATTTTCTGAGGAATTGCCAAACTGTTTCCACTGTTCTTGCACCATTTTACAATTCCACCAGCAATGAATGCAGCTAGCCAACACTTACTGTATTCTGTTTTTTAATACATTTTATTGAAATGTAATTTATGTACAGTGAAATACACAAAACTAAAGTGACATAGGTCAATGCATATTTTTGTTTTGCAGTGTTGCCTCCCCTCCCCTCCCACCCCTGGCAACCAGCAAAGAAAGTTTCCCTCCATATATAAACTTTCCTTGACCTTCCACCACAAAGAACTAATTACTATATTTGACCTTCTGTGATTGACTTATTTCACTCAGCATAATGTCCTCCAAGTTCATCCAGGTTATGTGGTGTTTTGCAGACTCTACATTATTCTTTAGTGCTGCATAACATTCCAGTATGTGTATGTACCATAGATTGGTCATCCCCTCTTCCACTGATGGGCACGTAGGTTATTTCCATCTTTATGCTATTGTAAATAGTGCTGCGATGAACATGAGTGTGAATATATCTTTTCCTGTCCTGGCTCTCACCTCTCTAGGATATATACCTAGTAATGGGATTGCTGGGTCAAATGGTATCTCCAATTCCAGCCTTCTAAGGAATCGCAATATTGCTTTGCAAAGTGGTTGCATCACTTCACAGTCCCACCAGCAGTGTATAAGAGTCCCAATCTCTCCACATCCCCACCAGCATTTGTTGTTTTCTGTCTTGTTGAACCTTGCCATCAGTGCTGGGGTGAAACAGTGTCTCATTGTTGTTTTGATTTGCATCTCTCTGATGGCCAATAATTGTGAGCATCTCTTCATGTATTAGCTGGCCACCTGAATATCCTTCTTGGTGAAGTGTCTATTCATGTCTTCTGCCCATATTTCAATTGGATTGTAAATTCCTTTGGTGTTGAGGCATTGGAATTTTCTACAAATCTTAGAGATAAGTCCCTTGCCAGATATGTAATTATCGGCAAATATGAATTTGTTGCTAACATTTTTGCTATGTGTTTTTTCATGGTGTCAATTTCTTTGTTCCATATAATTTTCTATGCTGAGCTCATTTTGTTTATGAATCACGCTATCACGTCCTTCATTGCTATTGTTTTAGTATTTGCTAAATATTTGTGCTGGTCCTCTTTTTTTTATTTTGATGTGAAGGTTTATCATTTTTCTTGGAGGTTACCCTGTGATTTATAGTTTTCTTCCCAAGTTAAGAACAGTCCGTTCTATCTTGTAGTTGTCCTGGCTTCCCTTCCATCTAGAAGTTCTGTAATGACACAGTTTTTTCCCTCTTTTTGGTTTGTAGTTGTCCTCATTTGTCAATTGATGTCTCTGGTTCCCTGTTTACAATCTTGTAGGCTTATTTACTTTGGATACTTCCGTAGCTGGGTTGGTTTCTGGGTTATATCACCATGTGTGTTAATGGCTGTTTGCTGTTGTTGCTTCTCTGTCCAAAGGGCTCCCTTTAGCATCTCTTGTAAGGTTGGTCTGGTTTTAACAAATTCCCTTAGTTTCTGCTTATCTGGAAATGTCCGAATTTCCCCCATCCTATTTGAGGGACAATTTTGCTAGGTACATAATTCTTGGTTGGAAATTTTTCTCTTTCAGGGTTTTATATATACCATCCCATTGTCTTCTCACCTGCATGGTTGCTGCCAAGAAATCCAAGCTTAGTCTTATTGGTTGCCTGTTGTAGGTAACTTCGTTTTTCCCATGCTGCTCTCATGATTCTTTCTTTGTCTTTGGTTTTGGTGAGTTTGATGATGATATGTTTTGGTGATTTTCTTTTGGGATTCATTGGACTTCCTGAATGGATATATTCTCATCTTTCATCATACCAGGAAAATTCTCTTCCAAGAAATCTTCGACAATTTTCTCTGTGGTTTTATTTTACTCTTTCTGTTCTGGAATTCCGATTAGATGTAGGTTATTCCTTTTGATGGTATCCCACATGAACCTTAGGGTTTCTTCATTTTGTTTTGATCTTTTTTCTGATTTATCCCTTTCCAAATAAGTGTTCAGGTATTTGCCTTCAATCTCCCTAATTCTGTGTTCCATTGATTCAATTCTGCTCCTTTGCCCATTCAAATATAATGTCTTATCTATTTCTGAAAATTTAGTATTAATTTTTGGATATCTGTGCAGATTTTGTATCATTTCTAATTTTTCATTTATTTTGTCATTTTGTTCTTGTATTGTCTTTTGAAATTGTTGTAGGGTTTTCTCCATGTTTTCCTCAGTTTTGTCAGTGTTTTTGTTGATCTGTCTCTCGATTCATTGAAGATACCTAAATACAATTCTTTTGAATTCTTATCAGAGAGTTCCATGCTTCCTCAGGGATGTGTTTTGGGTCTGTATCCTGGTCCCTTGTTTCTCCTGCTTTATCTTGCTTCTTTGTGTGGACTGTGATGCTCTGTTGTCTCCAAGGCGTTGTGTCATTTTTGCGTTTATATTTAATTGGTGATTGTATGTTGGAATGACTTACCCATGATTTTCGTTTTCTTTGTTTTGTTTGTATGTTATCTATTCAAGCAGGGTACTGTGCTGTGCTCCTCTATTCACTACTTGACAGCACTTAAACACTCACCACCTGTCTCCTTTTCTGTTGTCAGTCTCTCATATGTCCCTGCCGACCTTGGCAAACAGAACCTATTCTTAGGTCTCTGGAATCCGAATGAGAATGCTGTCACTTTAAAATCCAAAATGGTTGCCACTTGTAAAAATTCAAAATGGCTGCACCCTTGGTCACTTTAAATATCTATTCTGGTTTTTTAATGACAGTTAATTTAGTGGATGTGAAGTGGTATCTCGTTGTAGTTTACATTGTATCTTCCAGCAACCCTGGTGGCACATCGGTTAAGCACTCTACTGCTAACCAAAAGCTTTGTTGTTTGAAGCCATCCAACAGCTCTCTAGGAGAAAAACCTGGCAATCCACTCTCATAATGATTATTGTTGTTGTTGTTGTTATGTGCCGTCGAGTCGGATCTGATTCATAGCAACCCCTCCTTGGGTTTCTGAGGCAGTATCATCATGGAAGTAGATCACCCAATCTTCCTTTCGAGAAGTGACTGCTGGGTTTGAACAGCCAGCCTTCTGGTTAGCAGTCAAGTGCCTTAGGTACTATGTCACCAGAGCTCCCTAGAAAAACCCTATGGGTCAATTCTATTCTGTCACATAGAGTTGCTATGAGTGGAAAATTGACTCAATGGCACATAACAACAATGGTTAATGAAATGTTATTCAACCATAAAGAGAAAGGAAGTCTTGACACATGCTACAACATGGATGAACCTTGAAAACATCATGCAGGGTGAACTAAGTCCATTGCAAAGGGTCAAATATTGTATGAAACCACTTATGAAACAAGTTATATTATGTGAAATATCTAGGATAGGTAAGTGTATAAAAACAAAGTTTATTAGGAGTTAGTGGGGGAGGAAAAGAGAGTAAAAAGGGGACTCATTGCTTAGAGAACACTGAGTTTTTGTTAAGGGTGATGGATAAATTTGGAAACAGATAAGGGTCGTGGTTGAACAACATGATAAACATAACTAATGTCATGTGTACTAATTGTACACATGAAGAATGTTGAATAGGCAAACACCTGAGACAGAGGGGTGTAATCTGAGACAATTTGACATTGAAGAGTTACTTCCAGGAACTCTCTTGAAATATATTCCAAAATGTTCAAGTGACCCTGCAGCAGAAACAGGCAAGTGTGTTAACGGGATAGACACATATTTTGGACAAAGAAAAACTTTAAAATATGAAAAGAAAAATATAATGTCTTTATATCTTATCTTTCTGTCAGCCTCCCTAGCTGTATCGTTACACCATAACCTCTTCCCCTGGGAACATCCCTCCCCAAATAAACTAGAAAAATCTTACCTTTTTCTTACTACCTCTCACATCACTACTTTGAACATAGTAGGTCCCCAAGAAGAGTTCACTACATTGAAAGGAAAAGATATGTGCTAAGCACTTTATATTCACTACGTTGAAAGGACTCTGGTTTTACCCTCAAAGTTCAACTATCACTAAAGCTGAACAAAAACAAAAATATTCCCTTTTTGGTCATTAATTTTTTTAATTGGCATTGGAAGGAAACCAGCATATACATTTTCAGAGCTTTGTAATCATTTTCTTAGCTATCCTGGGAAATGTGAACCTGGATGGGCTCCAAAAGCTTTAGCAGCAAGCCAGCAGCTCCCAACCAGGGCCCCCAGTCCTCTGATGGGGCCAACATCCCAGAGACAAAACCTTATTTATCTACACTAACTCTCTTGCTTCCAAAGCTGGAATCCCAAGGACCAAACTAGGGCTAATGAGAAAGAATCCTGGGTGCCAGGATGTCATATTGAGTTAGGAGGGCCCACCCACTAACAGTCTGTATCTCTGTCCTGGGCCCAGACTGTAGGAGATGCTGCAGGGCAAACAGACATAGTGACTTCTGAAAGGCCCACACACTTGATGCTCAAACACCAGACAATCGACACCTTCAGCAGGGAGTGTGGGAAAGGGCACAAACCATGGAATGTTTGCTAAGCCGAGGTGTAGTGCCCTGCAAGGAGTGCCAGAGGCTGCCAGCTGTAGGCCTAGGGAATAGGAGTGAGTGGTCACCAACTCCTGAGCATGGCTGTCAGGGCTCTGTACACAATGAGACTAAGAGTGAGCCCAAGCCTCTCTTCTTCTAACCTCACCTTTCCCAAGTCTCCTCCAGGGCCCACTTGCTGGCACATGAGAGATGCAATCTCAGAATAGAAATAGGTGGCCCTTAGTTTCAGGAGGATCATTTACTTCTCTGAAAATCCTGAGTTGTTGTTGTATGCCATCAAGTCCATTTTGACTCATAGCAACCCTACAGGACAGAGAACTGCCCCATAGACAGTAATCTTTATGGGAGCTGATCACCAGGTCTTTTCTCCTACAGAGAAGCTGGTGGGTTTGAATCACTGACTTTTCAGTTAGTAGCTGAGCACTTAACCATTGAACCACCAAGACTCCTCAAAAATCCCAAAAGGATGAGAAGAACTAGATGGTGCCTGGCTACCACTGTCAACCACTGGAAGGGGGATCTATGTAGGAGATCCTGGATAGAGTGGGAGAACAATGTGGAACAAAACTCAAAATCATTTAAAAAAAAAAAAAGGGGGGGGACCATGTTTGCTGGTCTGATAGAGCCTGATGGAACCACTGAGACTATGGCCCCTAGCTGCCCTTCAGGTCTGGAATTGAAACCACTCCTGTGGCTTCCAGCCAAACAAAAGACAGGCACGTGAGCTGAACATTTACATTAGGTAGATACACTCCTTGAAGAGATCAGTCCTGGGAGAATAGAAGGACTGTGTATGCACAGGGAGACAGCTCAGGGGGCAGGAGTGCACGAGAGGGAAGGACACAGGGAGGAATGGGGAAGAAGAGGGACGGGAGCCGTTGCATTGTGGGAAATTGTAGTCAATGTCATGAGACAAAGTGTGTGTGAGCTGCTATATGGGAAGTGAATTTGCTCTGTAAACTTTCACCCAAATTAAAAAAAAAAAAAAATCCCCAAAGGGGTAACATTTCTCTGCGCCTCATCCAGAATAATCTTTGAGAGTTTCCTGATTCTGAAACATCTTAGGATGACTGAGCAGGCCAAGCATAGGAGAGGGCCTCAATTCATGTTAACAATAAAGGATTGAGAGCATTCACTGAACTTTATGCAGAGATATGTGCTAAGTACTTTATATTCATTGCCTCCCTTAATCCTCACAACAACTCTATAATATTGGAACATCCTTTATAGGGGGGAACCCCACTTTACTGATGGGGAAACAGAGGCTGAGAGAGAATAGAGTAATGGTTCTCAAAGTGTGGTCGCTGGATGAGAAACAACATCTTTTAGGAACTTCTTGTTGTTGTTGTTATTTGCTGTCGAGTCGGACTCAACTCATAGCGACCCTCCTTGGGTTTCCGAGGCAGTATCACTATGGAAGTAGATTGCCCTATCTTCCTTCCAAGGAGTGGAGGGTGGGTTGAACCGCCAGCCTTCTGGTTAGCAGTCAAATGCATTAGGCACTATGCTACCAGAGCTCCCTAGGAACTTGTTAGAAAGGAGAATTCACAGGCCTGTACCCAGACTTACTGAGTCAGAAATTCTAGGGGCAGGCAATTTATGTTTTAATAAGCCCTCCAGGTAATTCTGATGCATGCTAAAGTGTGAGGAACATTGGACCAGGCAACTTACTCCAAACCATATAGCCAGCAGCATCCAATTTCCCTGGACACCAGATATACAGGGCCCCTCTCCTACCTACAGTCCCTGGATAGGGAAAACAGTTAACATACCAAAAATAAGACATTCAAGTCCACCCAGAGGCTCCTCTGAAGAAAATATCACCCATTAAAAACACTGTGGTGCAGTTATACTCTGACACACATGAGGTTGCCGTGAGTCCCATCTGACTACATAGCAACTGGTTGTTTGTTTCTTTCCTCCTACTTAACCATTGCTATGAGTTGGACCAGCTCGATGGCAGCTAACAACAATAACATACTTCAAACTTAGAGAATCAGCAAACATTAATAGACATTTAAGCCTCTGAGAAATGTCTAGTTATAGTCAAAATGGGGGACAAAAGGTATCTGACTTTTCTACATTAAGACTTCTTTCTCTTGTGTAACTTCTCGCTGACTTTATGGGGCATTATCACATTCCTCACTGGAATGAAGATTTTGTACCAGGTAAACATCCCACTTCACCCTAGTCACGCCAACAGGTGACACCACAGGCCTTATGGAATCTTCACTTCACACCCAAGAAGGCAGGCAGAACAGCTTGAAGGAATGAAGTGGAGAGTAGCTGGTATTTTAAAACAATAAAATTAAAAGTACTTACTCATAGAGTGGGAGGTTAGGCTACATAAGGCTTCGTGCAGTGGTGTCTACTGCAGGACCACTTCAGATAATAATGGACATACATTAACAAGGCCACCCAGCTCAGGATAGGATCAAACCAGTTCTGTCATGGCTGACACAGTGAAATCAGAACAGACTCGAATTTACAAAATGTGGGTGTACCAGAATGATAACCAGAATGGGAAATGCAGATCAAAGCCCTGGAATGGGAGACTAAGAAGACACAAAGTGAATCCTTTCAGGAGCCTGATGCAGAAGACTGGATTACTGCCAGGACTACAGAGAGCAACATACATTTAGAGCCATCTTTGAGCCAGGCATCGTTGTTTCTGACTTTGCCTGTCAAGAGATTTGCTTGCTATGCTACAAACATGCAGCCCTTGTTTTCTAAGAGGGATATTAAGTTTCTAGCAAGGCATTGACCTATAATTTTTTCCGTTCTAGTTATCATTCCAGTATACCCACATTTTACAAATTTGGGTCCATTTCGTTTCTCATCAGCCATGTCTGATCCAGGAAGAACCAATTGGAAGCCCTGGTTTCCTCCATGACTGATGATCAGAATCACTTGACGCTTGTTAAAACTAGAGCCTTCCAAGCCTCATAGCAGACACAGTGAATCTGAAACAGATTTAAGTAAATATATGTCAAGAAGTACCCTTGTGACTCTGCTGTAGCTAGCCCTTCAATGCCTTCATATCTGGGAAGCACAGTTCTAGCTAACCCTCATGGAATGCTCAACATCCTGGCCCATGTGATAGCCAAGTGCCTTGAGGTGGCACCCAAGCTCCCTGCACCATTCCAGCTCTAAGCTCAGGCCACCCACATCTGGAATGTTTGAAGGGTTTCCCAGGACCTCCCTAGATTTTTCTTATCACTCAGGTTCCAGTTTACCTGCATTGATCCATAGTCAATACCAAATGGTCAGAGATATCTTCTAAGCCAGATAATTTCATTGAGTGAGGGCAAAATTGAACCAGATCCCCTGATCATCCCCAAAAACCCAATAATTTCTCCCTTCCAAAGAAAGGTATACAGGGAAGCCACTGAGAGCTGGTGCCCATGCCAACTCACAGAGGCACCCTTGTTACTCTGTACTGAGCCTGGGAGAACAGCTGCATGGAACCTGGAAGCTGGGTTAAAAAGAAGGCATTCAGGGAAGAATGTCAGGAAGAAGAGCCAGAATCCCAAGCCCAGTTTCACAGCTGGAGCACTTTCCTTTTTCCCATCCAGCCTGAGGAGATAGGACCAGGAAATTGTATCATCTTATCAAGTTAGGAAAAAAATGGAGGTTAGCAATCTCCATCTTCTTTATCTTGCCAGATTATATTGAAAATAAAATGAAATAGCAGACATGAAAGTGCCTTGGGAAAGCTACAAAGATAAACATGAAGTCTTGAATGAACCTGCTACAACCATCCCACAGTTAGTTGGTGGGCATTTCCCCAAGGACAGCAGAACATTTTTTTTTTTTTTTTTTGGCCTCTGCTCTGTGGCCAGAACTGGTTATGGCCACAGCAGGGGTCTTAGCCGTTATCCAAGACCCCCTGGAAGGAGCCTCCTGCTGCTTACAATCCAGTGGTGTGGCCTCATATAAACAGGATCTGAATTCTCAACCTTGAACTTGGCATTTCAAGGTGGACGACTGTTTGGATTGGAGTCACTTTCTTGTTTTTCACTAAGAAACTTGGCCTCCAGTGCAAAAAGGGTTGGTTAATTGAGCTCAACTTGTGCATAACAGAACATAAACCACAGTCACAGGCAATTCTCAATTGCAGTGCCACCCTTAAAACGCCAAAATGGGGTTCAGGCCAACACAGTTTTTACCCAAAAAGGGTGACATGCTTACCGGGATTCATCTATACTCTAACACGGTGAGGAGGAAAGGTATAAACTCAAGCCATGGAACAGACTCTTTGGTCCTCAGGACTGGACCACTGATGGTGGCCTCCTGACATTCACCTCACATTGTTTGAATAGCTACTGCAGCCAGACCCTGGGACAGATGAAGAGAGGGAAGCAGACCCTGATGTCCAGAAGGCAGGTATTATAGAGTGAGTCTCCTACCTCCTTCTATGGCTCCTGTCTCTCTCCCAGAGACTCAAGCAGCCTCAGAGAGCACACTGAGGTATGAAGTGGCAGACTCTTACTACAAAATATGGTCCCCAGATCAGGTACATGGGCACCACTGAGGAGGTTATTAGAAATGTAGAAGCTCACTTCAGACCCAAATAATCAGAAAATGCTTTTGAACAAGATTCCTAGGTTACTCAAAGGCACATTAAAGTTGGAGAGGCACTGTAATTGAAGGCACCTTATAGTCCAGAATGAACACTGCACCAAGTGTTAAGAGATATGGATTGAGTTCCCAATTAGATTCTAGTCAATTCTGTGTACTTGAGTAAAACTAATAAGGAAGTAGGCACGCTCAGAACTAATAAGAATAGGTTACGTTAGTGAAGCTTTACTGTGTTCAAGACCCTCAACTAGTCACTTTGCATGTATTAACTCTCCTATGAGGAAGAAAACCTATTGATACCACCATTCAACATACGGTAAAACTGAACTAATGAGATATGAAGTAACTTGCCCAAAGTCACACAGCAAATAATCAGTTGAGTTGGAAGTTGAACTCAGAGAGGTGGCTCCCTAGTCATAGAGTGCTTCTCAGATTCAAGGCAGAGAGTCATTACAATGTTGTAACAAGTACATAAGAGAAACCTTAGCATGAGAGTAATTCAATCTGTCTGACTGTAGGTCTGAAGAAACTTTTATAAAGGATATTTTGAAGTAGTCTTTGAACAAGGGTAGGAGTTTGGGAGGAGTTAATAAGCTTCTGTGCCTTCCACTGGTAAAAAGGCTGCTCCCATAGCCACAGCTGAGTTTCCATGCAGCCACACACTCCTGTATCCATGCTATTCCCTCTTCCTGGAACATCCTCATCATCACTGCTTTCTTTTGATTACCTTATTTCGCTTGGTGAGTCGTCCCTCAGATCTCCTTTGAAGATCCCAAAACTAGGTCAGGTTTCCTTTCCAAATTGTCCTAGTACCAACTGCTTTTCCTTCATGATATTTATTACCAGCTTATAATTAAACATGATTGTGAGAGACTCTCTATTAATGTCTGACTCTTCCATTAGACTGAGTTTCTGAACAGCAGGAGCTAGACCTGTTTCTACTCCCTTTTTTATCTCTGGAGTCTAGCACAATGGCTGACACATACCCAGAACTCAAGTAGTTGTTAAATAGATGTACAGGAGAGATCTTCTTCAGCTCTCAGTTATCACCACCCATCCCTTCCACCCACACAGAAACTCGAGACTAGGCTGTGACCCAAAGAAGAAACCACCCTCCCCTCGATGAGCTGATAAACAAGAATGCTGCCAGACCTGCATACCTTGGGTCTGTCTGTTTCAACTCATTCCTAATTTGCAGACATAATGAACACAGACAAATCGCTGATTATAATCTAAAGGCTGTTCCTTATACAAGGTTGTACTGTTACCTCCAAAGCATAGAAGACACATCATACATTTAAATCAAAAATATGAAACAAGTTCCAACAACACTGTTGTTCTCCAGAAATTCAAATCAAAAAAGAATGAAATTAAATTACATCCTTCTGTTTAAGGCACTGTGATGTTAGTTCAAACACAAGTAATGCTGACTTAAAGGGAAAAATTCTTCAGAATTACATAGAGGTAGTCCCCAACTTAACAACGTATTCAAGAGAAACTGCACTTATGACCAAACCATCCTCCCCCTCCCAGGTACATCTTATCATTAGTAATATGTACTATGTACAATGTTAGAGCACATAATTTGTGGATGTTATCATTCTCAGATGTTCACCTGCAGATGTTTTATTTTATGATCTACTGTTCAAAACATTGCCAGATATATTTAGTTTTCTAATCTAAATCAGGGACTTCAGTTGCTTGAAAACATGGACCGAAATGCTGATTGCTTTGCTAAAGTCAATACACAGATTAGGGAAGCAGTGAGATGTTACCATGAAATATATGAAAAGAAAAAAAAAAAAAGGAAAGGATCATATAGACAACTCTCACTAATTTTCTGACTAAAAACGCCATCCCTGTTCCTAGGGATAATCCAGATGATTCAGAAACTTCTACAAGTGGAATTATCACCACAACTGACAAAATGCTAATGTCATCCAACTCTTCATCATCAGAGTAAATTTTTATGATGAATATTGGAGGTGTCATGGACTGCAAAAAGAATGAACAGATCTGTCATAGAGGAAGTACAACCAAAATGCTCCTTAGAAGCAAGCATGGTCAGGCTTTGCTCTTACACTTTTGTCATGTTTTCAGAAGGGACCAATCCCTGGAGAAGGATAGCATGCTTGGTGTGATAGTTGGAGCTGTGTGTCAACTTGGCTAGACCACAATTCTGTGTGGTTTAAGCAATTGTGATATGGGTTATTCCCACGATGGGATTGGATGTATATGCTTTCAGCAGCCAATCCATAGAAAGGGAGTTTCCCTAGGGGTGTGGCCTGCTTCCAATATATTTGTGGACATCCTGGGAGAAGAGACACTCTTCTGTGGATTGGGATCCTATTGTGCTGCCTACAACTGTTCATGAGTGAACAATCCACCATTTGGCCTGGAGATCTTGGATTCGTCATTCGTTGGAGTCAATAGCCGGTATACTATCTGCCAATACTGAGCTCATCAGCCCCTGCAGCTGTATGAGTCGGGAAAGGCCTCCAGCTTGATGTTTGATCCAAGAACTTGGGACGTGCCAGCTTTTATAAGTGTGTGACCCATTTTCCTAGGATAAATTTCTCTCTCTCTCTCTCTCTCTATAAATAAGCCTTACTAGTTTTGCTTCTCTAGAGAACCCAGTCTGACATACTTGGTAAAGTAGAGGGTCAGTGAAAAAGGGGAAGATCTTCAACAAGATGCATTGGCACAGTGTCTGTGACAATGGGCTGATCAAGCATGGCAACAGCTGTGAAGATGGAGCAGGACCAGGCAGTGTTTTGTTCTGTTGTACATAGGGTCACTAGAACTGACTCACCAGCACCTAACAACAACAATATGCAATGTTCCAACCCCCAAAGACAAAGATCAGATTTATAAAGATATTGATAATAAAGGACAATAATAATGAAAACTAAACAAAAAATGAGGTATTCAACTTACATCACAACTAAGAATGGAGTTTCTGAACAGAACCTCATTGTAAGTCGGGGATTACCTGTAATCAATTGAACAAGTGTTTGTAATTTCTCTTTTTATTTTATTTTTTTTTCTTCTTAATTTTATTTTTGATTTATTTATTTTTAAATTTATTTATTTATTT
>NW_006921880.1:635635-653919 GCF_000298275.1 Orycteropus afer afer
AGTCCACTTCTGTATCCTTCCCTTCAAGGCTCAGGGGTCCAAGATTATCTTCTGTGTCTGTGTTAATTGGTTTCCCTTTTCTTTGTTGAAGAGCGTCTGTGCAGTCCTTGTGCCTAGTTCGCCATCTTGCCGGAACTCTAAGTTCTCTTTTTAATATTAAAATTTTCTTTCAGAAGCCTATACTGTTTTGATAAGGGATTGATTTAATGGTAAATGAAAGGATCCATTTCAATTCAGAGTCCTGACTCATGTGGTCTGCTTGGTAACCTATTGCAAAACCTTCATTCCAGGCCATTTGGCTACCGTGGTGTTTAAATAAAAGCATCTCTTTCCCAAATCAAGTTTATCAAAGCTGCAATTCTTCTTCTTTACGGTCTACTTCCATGTTCATTTTCTTGTTTACCAAGTCTCAGTTGTCTTTACCCCAAAACATAAATATGTCTCCAGCTTTGATTTAGGGCCAAGGATTTCTAAAAGCAAGTCAGATTTTAGAATGTTGTTCTTTCCTGTAGGAAGGCATTATTATCAGATCCCATCACACATGAAAATAAACTCACTTGAAAACCAGTAAGAAGCCCAGCATTGGGACCAGTGACAGTGAAAACAAATCATAAATATAGCTGTCAGCTCTACTGGCAGAGATTTCTTTTATTCTCCAAATATGGCAAAGGATCAGCAAAGAGGTATTCAATTCTTCTGTAATTATGGACTGCCCTAAGCAAATATAATTTGAAGCAGATCTATGCAGTAGCACAGTGCAGTCCTGTGGGTTGACTTGAAGTCATGAACAATTGATTTGAAAAAGAGGGATTTCTCAGGACAAAGAATGATCATGTTTACAGTTATCCTTTGAGATGTTTAAGTTTTGCTTGCTAGCTTGTTCACAAGAAGACAGAAATTTTTAAAAAAATTACAGTTCTTTGATGATGATTATCATTCTTCCTGCTAACTAAGTCTGAGACAACTCAAGAAGGGGGATGGTTCATTACGGCCTAGACTCAAGCCTTCACTTTCTGGCCTTCTCTGCTTGACAAGGTCCCACCATCTATTTATTAATGATGATCAGGTCCTATGATAAGTGCTTTACTTGCAATATACCATTTACTCTCACAACAACCTAATAAGGAAGAAATTATATCAGCTCCATTTCACAGATGAGGAAAATGAGGCTCAACAGGGTAAATAGCTTACCCAGGCTCACACATTTGTTAAAGACAGGAGCCACACTTAAATCCAAGTCTCTCTGATTCCTGGCCCTGGGCTAGCCTGCCTCCCCAACTTTGGGTTGTTTACCACTGGGCTCAGGCCAGAATGCTTTGGGTGTGCCCACATGGAAATTTTCCTTCCCCACATAATCCCCACATCCTCCCTCCAGACTTGTCTTCTCAGTCCCTATGCTCTCAGGGACGTCTTTGGCTGATTTAAACTCCAAAGGCTGGCAGTATCCCCTTGTTCTGTTCAAATGACAGCCTCCTAGCCTATGTACAGGTTCCTCATGAGCACAGTGAAGTGTTCTGCAATTTCCACTCTTCTCAATGATATCTATAACATTGAAGTGCAGCTTCAACTTCTTCCTTCAATACCATTGGTTCTTGATCAGAAGCTACCTCCTAATCTTCATCAATAAGTGTTTCAAGTCCTCTTCTTAACAAGTCCTTATCAAGCATGGCAACAACTGTGAGGATGATGCAGGACCGGGCAGTGTTTTGTTCTGTTGTACATAGGGTCACTAGAACTGACTCACCAGCACCTAACAACAACAATGTGTAATGTTCCAGCTCCCAAAGACAAAGATAAGATTTATAATGATATTTATAATAAAGGAAAATAATAATGAAAACTAAACAAAAAATGAGGTATTCAACTTACATTACAACTGACTAACAATGGAGTTTCTGAACAGAACCTCATGGAAACAATTAGTCCAAGGGACTGGTAGACCATGAGATCCTCAGCCTACATGACCATGAGACCAGAAGAACTAAGATGGTACCCAGCTACTACTGTCAACCACTGACAAGGGGATCTGTGTAGGAGATCCTGGATAGAGTGGGAGAACAATGTGGAACAAAATTTAAAATAGTAAAAAAATAATAATAAAAAAAAAGACCAGGTTTGCTCATCTGATGGAGCTTGGTGACACCCCTGAGACTATGGCCCCTAGCTACCCTTCAGGTCTGAAATTGAACTCATTCCTGTGGCTTCCAGCAAGCAAGGTTATGTCTTCTGCATGTAGCAGGTTGTTAATGATTCTTCCTCCAATCTTGATGCCACATGCTTTTTCGTATAATCCAGCTTCTCAGATTTTGGGGTCGGCATACAGATTGAATAAAGATGGTGAAAGGATGCAACCCCGATGTACACTTTTCCTGATTTTAAACCACTGTAGTATCCTCTTGTTCTGTTTGAATGACTGCATCTTGAATTAATACAGGTCCCCCATCAGCACAATTAAATTGTTCTGGAATTCCCATTCTTTGCAATATTATCCATAATTTGTTACGATCACCACAGTTGAATGCCTTTGCATGGTCAATAAAACATAAGCCATAAGACAATAAAGCCCACTGCTTTCAGGTCAATTCTGAGTCATAGCAACTCCCATTGGGTTTCTGAGGCGGTAAATCTTTACAGAAGTAGATTGCCCTGTCTTCCTTCTATGGACTGACCGGTGGGTTTGAATCTCCAACCTTCTGGTTAGCAGGCAAATGCCTTAGGCACTGCACCACCAGAGCTCCTTCCCATAAGACAATAAACCAAAAACCCAAGGAGTGGCTGGTGTGTTTGAACTGCCAGTCTTCTAGTTACCAGTCAAAACGCCTTAGGCACTAAGGCACCAGCACTCCTCATAAGACAATAGCAACTTAAAATTCTCTAAGTTCAACACACTGCCATCATGTCAATTCTGACTCATGTCAACCCCCCTGGGTTTCCAAGGCTGTAAATCTTTACAGAAGCAGACTGCTGTCTTCCACAAACCAGGCAGTGTGTTCAAGCCACTGACCTTTTGGCTACCAGCCAAATGCCTTAACCACTACACCACCAGAGACCTTTTTAACAGGGAACAATAACCACAGAAAGCAAAACCTTCCTCATTAAGGGATTTCCAAAAACCTTCTAGTACTAAAACTGAAATTTAATTTGTTAGACCAGGAATTTCACAGTGATGTCCTGCGTTGTTTATTTTTGCAGTGGGGGATATAAGTTAAACTTTTCTTAATAATTCAAGGTTATCATTGTGAAACTCAGTGATTATACCATGTAGAAATGCCCTTATAGATTATTCTGACTTGTGGACACTCATGCTTCCTGCATTTTTAATGTTTATATTGCTTGTCTTTTTCTGATTATTAACGATGTCACTTCCCTGTTGCCACTGTGACCACCCCACCACACCCAGACACAAGCATACACACATGTGTGCACACACACCTCCACACACGTACACCCAACTTTTTAGACACACACACAAACCTTTTCTAACCTTTGACTGTTCTGGAGACTAGGAAACAAGAAGGTAATTTTATTAGAATTGTGTGTAAGGTAATACTAAATAGGGTGTGAGTTAGGAAGTCCTTAAGGAAAATGCCTCTTCCTAATGGATAAAACTGTAGTGCAAGTTCTTCATTCACCATTATAACTGCCCAGAAATCATTGTTCAGTTACAAGCTCATGTTTAGTAAAGACATGAGTTCTGACTAATGGAAGAGTTAAAAATCAAAATTTTGAGAATCGGATTTCCTATGAAGAAGCAAAATCCCACTCACTAGTAACTGGGATTTTAAAAGCTTATAAGCAGCCATCTAGATGCAGCAATGGGTCTCTTCTTGTCCAGAGCAAAGAAGAATGAAGAAAACCAAAGACACGTGGAAATATTAGTCCAAGGGACTGGTAGACCATGAGATAGATCCTCAGCCTACATGACCATGAGACCAGAAGAACTAGATGGTGCCCAGCTACTACTGTCAACCACTGACAAGGGGATCTATGTAGGAGATCCTGGATAGAGTGGGAGAACAATATGGAACAAAACTCAAAATAGTAAAAAAAAAAAAAAAAGACCAGGTTTGCTGCTCTCATAGAGCTTGGTGACACCCCTGAGACTGTGGCCCCTAGCTGCCCTTCAGGTCTGAAATTGAGCTCATTCCTGTGGCTTCCAGCCACATAATAGATAGGCATGTGGTTTGAACATTTACATCAGGCAGATACACTACTTGGAGCGATCAGTCATGGGAGAGCAGAAGGACGGTGTATGCCCAGGGAGACAGCTCCGGGCAGGAATGCATGGAAGGGAAGGACACAGGGAAGAGGTAACTATGGGGAGGAAGTCAGAAGAAAGCTATTACATTGTGGAGAATTGCAGTCAATGTCATGAGACAAAATGTACATCAACTGCTATATGGAAGATGAATTTGCTCTGTAAATTTCACCCAAATCACAATAAAAATTGAAAAAAAAAAAACCCACTCACTTAGCCAAATAAAAAACGTACCCACTGACCTTCAATTACTGCCAACTACAAAACAAATGACTAGAAACAATCCAGCCACAGACACTATACCCTTGGCCTTGACATGAGTTGATTAGAGACACTAAATCATTTGTGCATCTAGCACTATAATATGGGCCATTCATATAAGCAGCAAACCAGTTTTCTTTATTGGACAATGATCTATGGTCAAGGTGGCCCAGCCAAGAATCCAGAAGCTCCAAGAGCAGCCCTTTCAGAGGAATTAGTTTGCTCTTCTCTCACCTAATCAGGCTCTCTGACCCCACTCCCACCAATGGCCAGGAAGTTGATTCTGATTCACGGAGACTCCACGTGTGTCAGGGCACAGCTGTGCTCCATAGGGTAACCAATGGCTGATTTTTCAGAAGCAGATTGCCAGGCCTTTCTTCCAAGGCACCTCTGGGTGGACTCAAACCTCCAACCTTTCAGTTCACAGCTGAGCACATTAACCATTTACATCACCTAAGGACCCCATCCCCATCCCAGGCTTTTATCCCTTCTCACCTGGACTACTCCAATGAACCCCCAACTGATCTTCCCATCACTCTCTCCCTGAGGCTCCTGGTCAAACTGTCCAACTTTCTGCTTTCATTGCATTGCTTCCAAATAAAGACAAACCTCAGTTTGTCTCTCTGTGACATACAGGAAGACTGCTTTCTTCAGTCTCCATCATTTGGCTGTACCTTAACCCCACTTCAGCCCCTAGCCTTGTGGCCGAGCACATTTATGTCTCTACTTTCTCACCACACCACAATCATTACCACTTTACACCTTTTCTCATGCTCTTGGGCCTTTCTGGGACATCCTCTCTGTCCAACTTACACCCATCCTTTGTATCTCCACTCAAGAAGCCACTTCCAACTACTCCACTCCGTAAGAGTTGCACTGTCATTCAACTCTATATTTTTCTGAACATTTTGAGAATTCTTTTATTTTCTAACTGTCCTGGGCATAGGCTGGAGTAGAGCAAGGATCCTGCCTAAAACTTCTTTGGTGGCTCTTGCCCAATTTTATTCCCTCTAAGTACTAACATGATAAAAAAACACATAGTAGGTGCTCAGTAAACTCAGTGAGCACAACTAACCTTGTAAAGGAAGAAGATTCTTTGAATTGAACTGTGTATTTGAACAAACTGCAGTACCTCTCCTACGGTAATACATTGCCCCTAAAGTTTCATAGAGAGGGTGGATATGGGCTAACATTGGGTGCAGTCCAATCAATTCAAACTCATATTGACCCCATGTGGCAGACTAGAACTTCCCTATAGGGTTTCCTTGGCTATAATCTTTATGGAATGCAGTGCCTAAGGCATTTGACTGCTAATCAGAAGGTTGGTGGTTCAAACCCACCAGTTGCTCCATGGAAGAAATCTACTTCCTTAAAGATTTGCTGCCTTGGAAACCCCAAAGGAGTCCCTATGAGTTAGAATTAACTTGATGGCAGTGGGTTTGGTTCGAATCTTTATGGAATTAGATCACCAGGTCTTTCTACCACAGAGCACCTGAGTGGGTCCAAACCACCAACCCTCCAGTTAGCAGCTGGGCCAAGGCTCCTTAGATGTGGGCTAGGTTCCCAGATATCTAGCAAAGAAAAGACAAGTCAGCCTCCTCCCCACCCCCACTCCACTCCATTCTTGCCAGACAGCACTTAAAATGCACTTCAGTGTGTTCATCTTTTCATTTGGAAAGGAAACAAGTCTTGACATTATGTTTCTCCCATTTCATTAGATGGAGGTCACCCCAGGAAGGAGAAGAGTTGTTTCCAAAAGAAGGCTTGTGAGGGAGTGGAGGTGGGGTGGGGACCTCTCATCCCTTTTCTTTAGTTTGATTCACCCTTTGAAGAGAACAAGCCTAGCTTTCATGGTAAATTATTTCAATGCTGCCTCTGCCAGCAGTCAGCAATCCTGGCCTGAAGCAATGCCCGGAAGGATTGAGTGATAGTTCAAGGTCAGGCGTGATGTCCAGACAGGACTGGCAAGAAGAGGTGGCACTAAGATAGCTGAGAGACAAGAGAGTAGTAAAGGGGACAAGAGACAGGCTGGGTATGTGTGTTAAACAGAAGCCCAGAAAAAGCTGAACAAGCAAATTTCTCTCTCCCTCTATCTCTTTTTCTCTCTCTTGGTCTCTCTGTCTCTTTCTTAGTCTCTTTTTCTCTGTCAGTCTTTCTCTCAGTCTCTCTTGCTCTTTTTGTCTATATTTCTCTCTGTCTCTGTTTCTCTCTCTCTCTCTCTTTTTTTTTCCTCTCTCTCTCTCCCTCTCTCCCTTGTGCTCTCTCTCTGTCTCTTTTTCTCTTTTGGTCTCTTTCTGTTTCTCTCCCTCTCTCTTGCTCTCTCTCTCTTTCTCTCTCTCTCTGTCTCTCCCTCACTCTGTCTCCTCTCTCTCTCTTTCTCGGTCTCTCTCCCTCAGTCTCTCTATCTCTGACTCTTTCTCCCTCGGTCTTTCTCTATCTGTATCTCTCTCTCTCCTCCCCCTCCTCATTCACATAAAAACACATACACACAAATGCACACGCAGGCACACTCCTGTACAGAAACACATTCTTTGTTTCTCCTCTCCAACTCTAATGCTCTACCTCCTCAAGGCATGTCTATAAATAAACAATAAGTCCTGGAGCCTGCCAGCAGCTCAGTATTAACTCTTACAGTGTCCTGGCACTCACACTCTCACTTCATGATTTGTAAAGCCCTTTCCTATATGTAATCTCTATCTGATCTCTACAATCACATATCTTAAAGGTCCCCATAGACCTCTCCTCATCAAGTCTCATACACAGAGTCGTGGGCACCCCACACCCACACCTTCAAGTCTTAGCCTTAGTACTACAAGTATCAGGTTGTGCCACTAAAAACAATTGTCTATGGTTTAGGCCACATTCATCTTAAAACATCATCACATACCTACCATCTATGAAACATTTGCTCAGTGCTTTCTATGCATATAAAAAATAAATAAATAAACTCACTGCCATCTAGTCAATTCGATTCATAGCAATCCCTCCTTGGTTTTCTGAGGCAGTATCACTACGGAAGTAGATTGCCCTTCTGAGGCAGTATCACTACGGAAGTAGATTGCCCAACCTTCCTTCCAAGGAGTGGCTGGTGGGCTTGAACACCCAGCCTTCTGGTTATCAGTCAGATGCCTTAGGCACTACGCTACCAGAGCTCCCATGCATAATCTCATTTAAATCCCTTAAATCCCAGAATAGCCTGAGGGGTCGATACAGATGAGGTCCATAGAGCTTGGAGTGCCAGGCTTTGCTCCCAAGTTTGTGTGACTATAAGGCACGTGTTCTTAATCAGTGCCCTGATGTCTCTTACTGAGAGTCTTTTGGCATCGAAGGTTCCACAGCATCTACTAGTGGATCAAGTCAGACACCTGGAACACCAGGATTAGTAATTGTCTTAGTTATCTACATTTGTTGGTGCTTCTGGCAGTCCATGGTATTTTCAGTATTCTTTGCCAAAAGCACAATTGAAATTAATCAATTCTGCAGTCTTCCTTATTCATTGTCCAGCTTTCACATGCATATGAAGTGATTGAATAGACCATGGCTTGGATCAGGCGCACCTTAATCTTCAAAGTGACATCTTTGCTCTTCAACACTGTAAAGAAGTTTCCCTTGCAGCAGTTTTGCCCAATGCAATACTAGTCTGATTTCCTGACTGCTGCTTCCATGGGTGTTGATTGTGGATCTGTTGTTGTTGTTATGTGCCATCGAGTCAGACCCGACTCATAGGGACTCATAGCGACCCCTCCTTGGGTTTCCCAGGCGGTATCACTACGGAAGTAGATTGCCTAACCTTCCTTCCGAGGAGTGGCTGGTGGGTTTGAACCGCCAGCCTTCTGGTTAGTAGTCAAGTGCTTTAGGCACTATGCTACCAGAGCTCCTTTTTGATTGTGCATCTAAGTAAAATGAAATCCCTGACAACTTCAATCTTTTCACCATTTATCATGATGTTATTTATTGGTCCAGGTGTAAGGATTTTGTTTCTTTATGTTGAGCTGTAATCCATACTGCAGTTTTTTATCTTCATCAGTAAGTGCTTCAAGTCATCTTCAATTTCAGCAAGCAAGGTTGTGCCATCTGCACATCACAAGAATAAATACTTTGGGGGTGGGGGGGGAGAAAGTGCAGCCAGAGTGTTCCTTAGAAGCAAGAATGGCCAGGCTTCATCTCACATACTTTTGTCATGTTGTCAGAGGTACCACTCCCTTGAGGAGGGTATCATGTTTGGTAAAGTAGACAGGCCTTGGAAAGGGGGGAAACGCTTCAAAGAGATGGATTAACACAGTGACTGCAACGATGGGCTGAAACATAGTGAATATTATGAGGATGGAGCAGGACCGGGCAGTGTTTTGTTCTGTTGTGCACAGGGTCGCTATGGGTCAGACCCAACTCAATGGGACCTAACAACAAAATAGTTATCTAGTGTTGCTATGACAGAAATACCACAAATGGATGGCTTTAATAAACAGAAATGTATTCTCTCACAGTTTAGGAAGCTAGAAGTCAGGCCACCAACTCCAGGAGAAGGCTTTCATTTAGGAGGAAGGCCTTGTCTCCTTTCAGCATCTGTAGGCAAAGCATTCCTTGGAGATCACTAAGAGTCTTGGCATCAATCTTCCCTGGGTCTAGGAGGTTCCCAGCACACAGACTTGGACTCCAAAGGACATGCTCTGCTCCTGGCTCGTCTTTCTAGGGGATAGTAGGTCCCTCTCTCTGTACTTCTCTCTCCTTTTACCTTTTGTAAGATGCAGGCCACACCCCAGAGGTACTACTCCCCTTACATCAGATCAAGGCTATGACCTGATTAAGGATTTTGCATCCCACCCTAATCCCCTTATACCAGATCAGGGATATTCACATCAGATCACATCATGGAGGTTGATTACATCATTATATAACTGCCAAACCACTGAGAGTCCTAGCCCAGCCACCTTGACATATATTTTGTGGGGATATAGTTCAATCCATGACAATAACAATTGAAATTTCCCCACGCTTGCAGTGGTGTCTTTTACCTTCCACTTCAAACATTTATTTTGCCAGACTCTGTACTCTGCCAGAGTCTGGATAGAGCAGTAAACAAGACTGATATGTCCTGCTTTTCAGGGGGCTTATAATCTAGTTAGGGTCCAAACCAAACCAAACCCACTGCCGTTGAGTCATATCTGACTCATAGTGACCCCTCCTTGGGTTGTCGAGGCAGTATCACTACTGATGTAGATTGCCCCATCTTCCTTCAGAGGAGTGGCTGGTGGGCTTGAACCGCCAGCCTTCTTTCTGGTTAGCAGTCAAGTGCCTTAGGCATTTAGGGTAGACAGTCCATAAATGAACACACAATTAAATACACATACCCTTCACCAAATCAATAGAGAATAAATATTTAAATAGTTTTAATTTTTTCTACACACTGCCCTCAACTGTGCTTTGTCAAATTATCCCTCTCTTTCTTTCCTCCTCTTTAAAATATCTCAGATTCCAGTCTCTGTCACTCAGGTATTATTATTTAATCTAGATTAAAAAAAAAAAAACTAGTCCAGGTCAATTTCATCTCCCATCTCATATATGATCTAAAGCCCTCCTCCAGAGTGGCCAAGACTTGATGTCAGAGGAGCTTGGCATGGAACAAGATGGGGTCTGCTCTTTACTTACCTCCTGACCTACCTCCCCATATGAGCTGCAGCTCCCTCTGTGTTGGGGGCAGGGATAGAGGAGAAGGAAGGCTTGAGCTCCTTCTCCCTATCTCCCAAAGTGCCAGTCATAACCTGCCTCACAGACTTTTACTGCTGAACACCTCTCCAGAGGGTGGCCATCTTTGGTGGGGATCAGCAAGTCAGTCCCAGCCCAGTACCCTGCTCAGTGTGCATCTGACTCAGGAGAAATTCAAGCACCTTGTCAGGCCAAGCTGTAAGAGACCCTGCCCCACTGCCCTTCTTTCTCCTCAGGTTGTGAATAGACACAGGATAAACAGTGAGAATGCTGCAAAGCAGATATCCAACCCAGAAATATGATACCAGTGATTCTCTTAGCACACTCCCAACTTTCCCTTTTCTTTAAGGATGGAATAATACCCCTCCTCAGAGAGGGACCTCTGTATCTCCCACAGCTGAAGACTCTGCAGATCTTCACCCCCTTCTCCAACTCAGCTTTCTCCTTATAGACCTGGTGTTGGGGCAAGGTTTATGGTATCAGTACCAATTCGGCCACTTCAATTGTTGACGACTAGTTGCCTAAGGCATTTGACTGCTAAACAGAAGGCTAGTGGTGAGACATAAGATGATGGAAAAAGAACAGGGTCCCATAAGAGGAAATGTCCATCTCTGGAATTGGACTTCTTAGGCTCATTTCACAACTCTGCCCCTTGCTAACCGTGTGACCTTGGGCAAGTTACCTAACTTCTCTGTGCCTCTGTTTCCTTGTTTGTAAAATGGTGATGATTATAGCACCCATTTCATAGAAAATGCAAGTAAACTCAACACGGTGCCCACCCATTAATAAATGATCAATGAATATAAGTTCTATAAGGATATAAATTGGTAGATCCAGGCACTTCATAGGAACTGAACAACATTTGTTGAAATAATGAAGAAGGGAGAATGAGATGAGTAGCTAGGAGAGTGCTCTCTGGGGAAGTGACATTTAAGCTCTGACATAAAGGATGAGGGGAGGACAGCCATGCAGAGAGTGAAGGAAAGGGAAAGGAAATAATGGGCTTAACTGTTTTATACCTCCTTGTAGGAAAATTTCTCCCTAGTCCAATTTAAGCAGGTTATCCAGTATCACATCAAATAACAGGTCTGGAAAAGTTACCTTAGCCATCCTAACACAACGTGTAAATGCAGAGCTGTAATATCCTAGTTCTTTTTGGACCAAAAGTTTTCATAACTCCCAGGAGCCAAAGTCCCCCAGGTCCCTCTGCCCCTATCACAGCAGCTCTGACCATGCCATCCGTTGCTCCACCACTTCATCTGCTGGTAGGCTAGTCAGAAGCAGAGGTATAACTACAGAAAATAGCGCCTATGGCAATTTGTTTGTTTGTTGCTGAATGATCTCTCACAGCCAGCTATGGACACTTCACTGGTGAATAGAAACTGCTCACTGGCACCCAGGGCACGTGCCATATCTGCCATTCTCTAGATACGCCTCTGGTCAGCAGTACTCTAGAAACAGGACACCTTGTTTTTCTGCAAAGGCAGTCCAAAAACATAAGCTCTCTCTCTGCTCTCTCACCCCAGGACAGAATCCCTGCCCCCAATCCAAGGCAAATCTAGAAAACTCTACAGAGGTCTGCTTTGATCCTCTGCCCCCAAGAGCACCTCTCTATAGCCTCCTGTAACTGAAGTACCACTCCCCTCACCCACTTTTTAAGAGACTAATTGGAAAGCAGCTAGAACAAAGAACCAGGATGAGGAAGATGTGTCAGTAGAGAAAAGTCCAGTGGGAAAGAAGTGGCTGGATTTGCCCTGTCAAAGAACTTGCTTAACTGAGAGTTCTCTCCACAGCAAGCAAGGAATAGTGAATAAAGATCAAAAGAAGGATGCTTATGATCCTCAAGGCACTGAAGAGCTAAGATGGGAAAGAGAGAGGACTTAAAAATTCTCGACGATTGTGGACAACGAATTCATGGACAGTAATAAGCTGGACAACAAATTAGAAAGACCAGAAGAATTTATGCATTTGAATTGTTGGCAGAGAATACCGAATGTACCATGGTCTGTTAGAAGAATGAGCAATCCTATCTTGGAGTAAATACAACCAGAATGCTCCTTAGAAGTGAGGATAGCAAGACTGCTCTTGCTATCAGGAGGGACCAGTCCCTGGAGAAGGACATCATGCTTGGTAAAGTAGATGGTCTTCAGTGAAAAAAGAAGAAGGCCCTCAACAAGATGGATTGACACAGTGACTGCAACAACTGGCTCAAGCATAGCAAAGACTGTGAGGGTGGCACAGGACCAGGCAATGTTTCGTTCTGTTGTACATGAAGTTGCTATGAGTCGAAATGACTCACTCAAAAACACCTAAGAATAACAACATTCATGGGGCCCAGGACAAGAAGGCAAATGGAAGCCCCAGCTCAGCTAGTCTGCCTTTTCTCATCCTGGCTCCATCCTGAACCACCAGGGACCTCACCTTCATGTAGTAGACACTCCAGCCTACGTGCCCAAGGCCTATCTATATGCACTGCCAGTCCTTCATTCTGTGAATAGCAACCTCTAAGGCCCAAGATACCACCACTGGTGGTGTAGTTCACTCTCAGGAGGATACACTCAAAGCAGAAGGCTGCATGGGCCCTGGAAGTGGGCTCAAGACACTTAAGGAAGGAATTCCAGAGTCCAGAGATGCAATGAGCATGGTCTAGAAGGGACAATGCATAGGCTCTGGGTGGGCACAACCCCTTGGGCTCAAAAACTTCTTAACCTATGAGGAGGGGTGTGGCTGTACGAGGGTCAGAGAGAGGCCCTCTAAGGGGCAGGGCCTGAGAGCAACAGGTACGAAGATGGTAAACCAAACCAAATCCACTGCCATGGGGTCAATTCCCACTCATAGTGACCCTGTAACTCAGAATAGAACTGCCTAAGAGGGTTTCCAAGGCTGTGAATCTTCACAGAAGAAGACTGTCATATCTTTCTCCCACAGAGCAGCTGGTGGTACTGTGTACTTATTAGTGATGCACCAGAAAGTGGAAGCGGGACAACTGGATAGAAGTTAGGAGGAGAAATATTCCTTAGAGAATGAGCTCACATACACACACAAATTTACATTTCCAGCGCTAAATTCATCTACATTTCCAATTACCTGTAGAATAATTTTCTGTGAATGCTACATTCTCACTCCTGTTATGTGCCATGGAGTCGGACCCGACTCATAGTGACCCCTCCTTGGGTTTCCGAGGCAGTATCACAACAGAAGTAGATTGCCCAACATTGTCATTCCTAACTCAATATATACAAAAATAGAATCTTCTTCTCAAATTTTCACAAAATTCTTTGCTTCTGCTAGTGATATTATCATTTTCCCATGTCTGAGGCTAAAACAATGGAGTCAGCTTTACTTTTCCTCTCTACCTTTCCCAATACTCAGTTTATCTTCTCTCTGAGCCTTGTTAGCTCAAATTTTTACAAATGTACGAAAGTAAAATTAAATCTGTTTGCAGTCCAAGGCCAAGCCATGGAAATGTTAAAACCAAACATTTCAAAGCAATCCATCACTGAGAAATAAGAAAATCCACTTTGCTAAATCTTAAATCACAGGCATCCAGGGGTCACATCTAGCAGCAGCAGCCCCATTAGCATAATCACAACTCAAATGGAATGTCAATGTCAATAGAAGTTACTTCTCACATAAAGCTCTAAGAACTGAAAACAGCATTTATGACAATAATCTACATGAAAATACCTTAAATGTGCCCATAGAATGTTTGTTGTCTGCTACCAAGGTGGTTGTTTACATTTTTTAAAGTTATCAACCAGGACTTTGGTAGCAACAAGACAAAGATTCTGGCTAGATGCTAGGGGTCTGATTCCACACGATCTAAAGAGTCAGAGCCAGGCTATCAGCTACCACAGGGAAGGGAGTGTATCATAAAACCAGAAATAGGTACATGAAGCAGCTTATAGGCTATTAAGTAGAGCATAGGCAGCAAAGATTAATTCTGAAGGCTGCATCATACAGCAGAGTACATTACTGGACACTTGAATCTCTGTGTGTCTACAGTTCTAGCTGTTTTTAATTACTTTGAATGTGGTCAGCATTATAAATGGCTGGAACAAACTATTGGCTGGAGGAGTAAGTCTAAGTGTGTGACTCACCAGCTCCTCTGAATCAGTGGACCATAGCTGTCATGACCTGCTAATACCTAGATCTGTTGATAGTGCATGAGTGAGGCCATAAGAAGCTGTACCAGCAAACATCCAAGAGCCCCTACTACCTATCTAAGTACTACCTGTATCTTTTGTTGCTACAATGACAAGTTTTTGATAAATGTGTGTGGCCAGATGATTGTTTTTAAACACACTAAACCTGAATAGTAATATAATGGACTTGGAACTGATCCCAGGGAAAGAGGCTGCATCTCTCTACCATGTTTGATGTGCTACTAATGTAGATAAATAAGGCCTGGGAACTGTGCTGGGAATCCAAAAGGGAGTTCAAGGTCACCAATACTTGCTTTTTTGTTTTTGCCTTTCAGGTGGATGTAAAATTAAATGAGGTAAAGACAGTCTGTTTAACAAATGGTGCTGGCAAAACTGAAAATTTATTTACAGAAAAATGAAATAAGATCCATACCTCACACCATATACAAAAACTAAAGATGGATCAAAGACCTAAATGTAAAACCTAAAACTATAATGATTGTCAAAGAAAAATTAAGCGCAAATTTAGGGGGCCTAATTTATGGCATAAATAGACTATTAGAAGTAACCAAAACTGCATGAATAGTAGAAGATAAACTAGATGACAGGGGCCTTCTGAAAATTAAACACTATGTACATCAAAACTTCTCCAAAAGAGTAAAAAGAGATGGGGAAAAAAATGTTTGGCAATGACATATCCAACAAGGGACTAATCTCTAAAATTTATAGAAAACTTCAACACCCCAACAACAAAAAAACAAACAATCCAATTAAAAAATGGACAGAAGACCTGAATATATACTTCACCAAAGAAGACATTCAAGAGCCTAGCAAACACATGAAGAAATGCTAATAATCATAACCATTAAACCCACTGCCAATGAGTTGATTCTGACTCATGATGGTCCTTTAGGACAGAATAAAACTGCACCACAGGGTCTCCGAGGCTGTAAATCTTTACAGAAGCAGATTGCCTCATCTTTCTCCAGCCTGTGGGTTCAAACCTCTGGCATTTTGGTTAGCAGCTGAATGCTTCAACCAGTAGGCTGCCAAAGCTCCTTCATTAACCATTAAAGAATTGCAAATCAAAACAACAACGAGATATCATTTCACCCCAGCAGTCATGGGAAAGATCAACAAGACAGAAAACAACAAATGTTGACAAGGGTGTAGAGGGATTGGAACGCTCTTGCACAGCTGGTGGAACTGTAAAATGGTGCAAACACTGCGGAAAACAGCATGGTGCTTCCTTAAAAAGCTGGAAATAGAAAGACCATTTGATCCAGAAATCTCACTACTAGGTGCATATCTGAAAGAAATAAGAGCAGATAGGCATGAATAGATACATGCACACCAATGTTCATTGCAGCATTATTCACAACAGCAAAGAGATGAAAGCAACCTAAGTGCCCATTAACAAATCAATAGACATTAACAAATTAATAAACAAATTTAATAGAAAATCATGGTACATAAACACAATGTAATAGTATGCAATGTTAAAGAATAATGAAGAATCAGCAAAACACTTCATAACATCAACGAACCTGGAGGACATTATGCTGAGTGAAATAAGTCTATCACAAAGGGACAAATATTGTATGAGTCTACTATTACAAAAAGTCAAGGAAAGGTTTACACACAGAAAGAAACATTCTTTGTTGGTTACTAGGGATGGGTGGGCTGCGGAGGGAAAATCACTAACTAGACAATGTTGTTGTTGTTGTTGTTAGGTGTCATCGAGTCAACTCCTACTCAGCCACCCTGTGTACAACAGAACGAAACACCACCCGGTCCCGCTCCATCCTCACCATGCCTGCCATGCTTGAGCCCAACATTGCAGCCACTGTGTCAGTCCATCTTGTTGAGGGTCCTCCCCTTCTTTGCTGATCCTCCACTTTACCAAGCATGATATCCATCTCCAAGGAATGGTCCCTATTGACAACATGACCAAAGTAGGTGAGATGAAGTCTGGCCATTCTCACCGTCAAGGAGCATTCTGGCTGCACTTCTTCCAGATCATATTTGTCCGTTCTTTCAGCAGTCCATGGTATTTTCAGCATTCTTTGCCAGCACCACAATTCAAAGGCATCAGATGAAATCCACACTGTCTTTTATAACCTAATCTTGGACGTTGCATATCAGTTTCTGCCATATTCTATTGGTCACACTAACTAGTTACATTGTGGGAGAGGACTATACAAGGATATGAATTTTGGAAGGTGGGATCATTGTGAGTCATCTTGTAGGCTAACTACCATATTCTTATATCTGATATCCTTGATAAATTCTTATTTATATTATAATAATTTAATGGTAGACTTCTGGATTTTCTATGCAGGCAAACATATCTGTAAATAATAAAAATTTCCTTTCCAATCCCATTTTCATTTCTTTCTTGCTTTACTTCATTGGCTAGGATTTCTGGCACAATGTTTAAAAGAAGTGGTTATAGAAACCCCTATCTTGAATACGTTTCAACATTTACTACAGTATGATATTTGTGGTTTGCTTTATTTGGTTTTGGTAGATAACTTTTTATCACAATTAGGAAGTTTCCTTTTTTTCCAAGTTTAAAAGAGTTTCTCCATTAATGGCATAATGAGTTGACCATGTGTTTTTACCCCTTTAATGTATTTATCTGACAAATTACAGTAATTAATGTTTCATGTTGAAGTAATCTTACATTCATATAATAAATCCAATGCTATTTTTCACATAGGTGGATTCACTTTAATAATTTATTTTTTATAAATTTTTCCACTTGTGCATATATGAAATTGGCTTATAATTTTCCTTTCCTATACTATTTTTGTTCAACCGTTTCAGGAGGTAGCATGTGATTAATAACCAATGGTATTAAAGGTAGAAGTCCCAGCTGTACTGAAGGAAATGGTGAAAAACAAGGCTCTAGGAATTGACAGAATACTCATTGAGATGTTTTAACAAATGGATGCAGGTGCTGACTCATTTATGCCAAGAAATTTGGAAGACAGCCACCTTGCCAACCGACTGGAAGAGATCCTTATTTGTGCCCATTCCAAAGAAAGGTGATCTAACAGAATGTGGAAATTAACAAACAATATCATTAATATCACACACAAATAAAATTTTGCTGAAGATAATTCAAAAACAGTTGCAGCAGTATATTGACAGGGAATTGCCAGAAACTCAGGCTGGATTCAGAAAAGGATGTGGAACGAGGGATATCATTGCTGATGTCAGATGGATCTTAGCTAAAAGCAAAGAATGTTTATCTGTGTCTTACTGACTATGCAAAGGCATTTGACTGTGTGAATAATAGCAAATTATGGATTACATTACAAAGAATGGGAATTCTAGAACACTTAATCATGTCTATGAGGAATCTGTACAGAGACCAAGAGGCTGTCGTTCAAACAGAACAAGGAGATACTGCATAGTTTAAAATCAGGAAGGGTGTGTGCCAGGGTTGTATATTTTCCCTATACTAATTCAATCTGTATGTTGAGCAAATAATTCAAGAAGCTAGACTATATGAAGAAGAATGCAGAATCAGGATTGGGAAAAAAACTAATTAACAACTTGTGATATGCAGATGACACAACCTTGTTTGCTGAAAGTGAAAATGACTTGAAGCACTTACTGATGAAGATCACAGACTACAATCTTCATTATGGATTACACCTCAACATAAAGAAAACAAAAATCCTCACAACTGGACCAATAAGCAACATCACAATAAATGGAGACAAGATTGAAGTTGTCAGGAATTTCATTTTACTTGGATCCACAATCAATACCCATGGAAGCAGCAGTCAAGAAATCAGACGTCATATTGCACTGGGAAAATCTGCTTCCAGGGACCTCTTTAAAGTGTCACTTTGAAGACTAAGGTGTGCCTGACCCAAATGATGGTATTTTCTTTTTTTTTTATT
>NW_006921880.1:655156-657746 GCF_000298275.1 Orycteropus afer afer
ATAATGTCCTCCAAGTTCATCCACGTTATGCGGTGTTTTGCAGATTCTACATTATTCTTTAGCGTTGCATAGTATTCCATTGTGTGAATGTACCAAATGATGGTATTTTCAATCACCTCACACGCATGTGAAAGCTGGACAATGAATAAGGAAGACTGAAGAAGAATTGATGTCTTTGAACATCAATTGTTGTAGTATGTTTTTTCTAGAAATTTGTCTCGTTTTATCTACGTTTCCAGATTTATCAACATAAGATTGTTCATAATACCCTATTAATTTTTTAAATTTCTTTAGTAATGTTAGTTATGATCCTTTTAAAATTCCCATTATTATTTTAGCCTTATCACTTTTATCTTCATATATCTTGTAGAAGATTTGTCTTTTTATTGTTGTGTGTGTGAACTCATGTTTGATGAAAATTCTGAGGCTTAGTTTGAAGGCACATGCTTACAGACAGCACTTTGTTTGCTTCTGCCAAGCACTTGTGGATTCTGCAACCAGAAGCCATTTTTAATAAATTCTAGGCTTGAGGTTTTTCAGAACATGAGAAATGTGAAATGACTGCAAATCAACGTGAAGGCCAGATTGGTATTATAAATTTTAAGAGGAGTTTTTGTTTGTTTTCTCCTCTACCCTGAGCTAATGTGGAAACAGTCATCTTTACTAGTTGAATGTCTTAACCAGAAAAGATTTTGTTTTCTAACTGTAGCCTTTCTTGGCCCTTGATGTACGCTGGATATTCGCTTTGACTCCCACTGTAATGCATCCTAAGCCTTCATCTCTGTCCCCTTAGCAGCCATAGCTGTTAAAACCAAATGTTGGCCACCTAGGGATTAGCAAGTCATCTCAGGACAGATGCCAGCTTCAGTGTACATTTACCTGTTTGGAGTTCCGCTTTTGTTTTTGTTTTGTTTGTTTCTTAGGGGACTGTGAGAGCCTTTAAGGCCACACTAATTTTCTTCAAAGCTCAGCAATGCTTTTAAACGTATAATTTGCAAGTATTTGATGTAGCATTTTTAGCTGTTTTGTACTGGGAGGATTTTTTGGTAGAAATATCTTGTTATGTTATGTACTGTCGAGTCGGCCCCGACTCATAGCGACCCCTCCTTGGGTTTCCGAGGCAGTATCACTACGGAAGTAGGATTGCCCAACCTTCCTTCCGAGGAGTGGCTGGTGGGTTTGAACCACCAGCCGTCTGGTTAGCAGGCAAGTGTCTTAGCCACTATGCTACCAGAGCTCCTAGAAATATCTAGACTTTATATTTAATTTTTACATTTCCAAGGGCAAAGTCATCTTGGTGATGTTGGACAGGATATAACTTTCCGGATACTATCAAACACTTGTGTAAGTACTAGAATAATCCCTAAAATGTGTCTGGAGAACAGAGGTGAAATAGCTTTCCATCCAAACAAGGGTCCTAGTTATATTCTCCAATTTTTATAATAACAAATTATACTTAGGCCTTTCTACTCAGATTTCTAGAAGAAAAACACTTAAGGTGAGGCCCTGGACTAAGTGCTTTATGCAAGTGATGTCATTTACGATATAATGTGTGGGGTTATGACAAAATAGTTTATGATAAGCTAATGTACCACATGAGAACTAGAAAAGCCGTACACCAAAAAAAAAAAAAAAAGTTTGATGGTATTGGATTGCAGCTGAAAGAATCAGGAATTGAGATAAAAAAGAACTAAATCAGTGATCAGATAGATTTCCCCTCCTGAATGTGGTAAGTAGCTTGAGGCAGGCCAATGCTAACAGACCAATTTCAACTAGAAAACCTGGGGGGGGGGGGCCAAAAAATCCCCACAAAACAGAATTATTTAAAAGCTTGGAGAGTTATAGAAGCAACCAGGACTTTGCAGTTCAGGTGAGCTGACACACAGCAGCTATTTGTTACTTGGATGTGCTTGCTGATTCTGGACAAGGGCAAGTAGCTGAAAATCTGGGGTTTGTCTGGGCAGAGGGCCACTGGCATTGACAGAGCTATCGATTGTCTTATAGAGAGAAAACAAGACTGATGACATCAGGAGACAACATCCTGGTGAAAAGGAGAGGCAGAAAACTGAAACTGATAGCCCATTTTCCCCTAACCAAATTTGCAAATTCTGAAGCTACACAGGGCAGGAGGCAAAGAGGCTCACCAGAAAGACTCTGAAAAGCAAAGCGGAGTGTTTTGGTGGCCTGGGTGTGCTGAGGAAACGATTAGAGTTTCAACCTGTTGGGAGGAGGAATCCTGGTGTATACACCAAACTCTGTCTTGGAGATCTGCAAGCTAAGAGCAGGGAAAACCAAACATAAATAAAGCTTTAACAAAACTGCAGCCAAGTCTTAGCTCAATCCCTGACTGGATTAAGGTGACCAACTCTGACTCTGTCTAGCCAAGAAGAAAAGATGAATACTTTCTGGGGTGCTAAAACGGCAAGGAGGCCACATGTTCCGACCTCCTCTAACCCTACAAGGGGAAGGCAGGATTACCAGCAGTAACCCAAGGCCTATTACTGCAAGGTCAAACATGCTGCCTCCCTCCAGCCCTTTCACCAACCGTTCCTCCCAAAGCACCCACCACCTCTCTCCTGGGTTCGATAAT
>NW_006921880.1:658155-660196 GCF_000298275.1 Orycteropus afer afer
AATCAGGATCTCCTCCGTAGCTAATAGCAATTCCCACCTTAGAGTTTACAAAGACTTATGGGTAGAAAAGCCACACTAAGTAATTTACTACACCGCATGGGGGAAGATTATACCTCTGATGAAATTCTTTATTTTTTTCCTTCCATCTTTTCCCTACATGGCTTTCTGAAAGCTCTCGGAGAAGATCCTCTTGTGTCTCAGCTTCTTATAGGCTCTGGCATTCCTTGGCTTATAGGTATATCTCCCCTTCTCTGTCTCTCTGTGTCTCTTCTCCTCTTTTATAAGGACACCATTCAAATAGGGGTTAGGATCCACCCTACTCTGTTATGACTTCATGTTAACTGATGACATCTTCAAAGACTTATTTCAAAGAAGTTCACATTCACATATACCAGGGGTTAGGACTTCGACATATCTTTTTAAGAGACAAAATTCAATCTGTAACATATATATGTACAAAAGAACAGAGAAAATGAGAATGGGATTAGTAAAACTAAGAAATGTATATTAGGGTTGTTTAGCAGGAAATTATATTGAGGGGTGGAGTAGAGAAGGGGCCAAGAAACCAGACTTTGCTATTTCTGTAACCTTGAGCGAATTTTATTCATTCTAGGCCTCTACTTCATCATCTGTAAAACGAAGTGGGTGAAGAAATCTTTGGAACCATGGGGGACTCTGTTCTCTGAACTGTGGCAGTTGAAAACACTTTACTCAGCATAAAGCAGAGGTCCTTAACCTTGACTGCATACTGGAACCCCCTGGGAAGTTCTAAAAATCCCAGTGTCTGAGCCACACCTCAGACCACTTAGAATCCCTAGGGGTAAGGCCCAGGCATGAGCATATTTTAAAACTCATCAGGTGAATCCTATATGCAGCTGAGGTTGAGGAATCCTCTAAATCTAGCAACAAGCTTCCACTCATTGGCAGAAAGAAGGATGACTCTGCAGGCCGTGAGTCAGCAAGACAGCATGCGGGAGATTGCTCTAAGTTTGGGATCCCTGCCCACTAACAAGAGCGTTGGTTCAGGCTACTCTCTTAGTAGCTGCTAAAAACACCATGTGGAGCCGGAAGATTGAAAGACAACGCAAATTTATTCAGAATATTTGGATTCATATTGATGAATATTCAGTTTATTAACCACATAGGGATTTCTAGCCTTTCAATTTGGGGAAAAACTTAAAGTACAGCCATAAATTTAAAATCCTTCCTTTACCCCAATTTAGCCATATTGGGGGCAAGGGGAGGCAAAATATGTGCTCAAAACTCAAGGCTCAAAACTCCCATGTTAAATTTAAAAAGCAGAGTTGTTTCTGCAGTTAGGTGAGGTATCAGGATGTGAAATATGGATGATTTTGTCCTATATTAAAGGCCTACTAACACACCCTTCTCCCACTAGGTCTCCCTCCAGTCACTGATGTGCAGCCCAGGGATGCACTGCCAACACTGGGTCAAGCTGGGACAGGTAACCAGCAAGAACTGATCAGAGTCCTGTCCGCCTGGAAATCAGTCCCTCTTTAAGATGGGGGCTTGCTAGAGAAGGAATCTCTGTGGGAGACCTCAAGGAGGACGCATGAAGCAGAGGAAGGAACCCTAGGCAAAAAGTCACTACCAAGCCCAGCGCAACCGGGCACAGGACCTTGAAGAGTCACTTCTGCTCTCCAGATCTCAGATCTTAAACCACCACTTTTATAAAGTTAAGCATTTGAGTCCCATGGTCTTCAGGTTCCCAATTAGACCCAAATTTGTTTTTTCTCCATCCCATGGGAAGAGAGCATTTGCCTTCACCAAACCATCATCATGAATACAGAGTCAGAGGAAATAAAACAGAGGTGATGGACTCAAATGCCTCCAGAGGCCAAGTGGACATATAAGAGCATGAGGCAGTGACAAAGGACAGTGACAAACACAAGACCCCACCTAAAGGAGGTAGCTGCTACTCAATTCAGATAGCTGTCACCATGAGAGATCTTCCAACTCATTGAGGGAAAAGAAATCCATATATATACACACACACATATATACATATATATGTGTGTATATA
>NW_006921880.1:660296-671167 GCF_000298275.1 Orycteropus afer afer
TATATATATATATATATATATATATATATATATTTAGTCTGCTGTTGAATGTTCAGTCTTGGCAATAAATTCTCCTTATAAAGATAATTCTGCATGTGAAACAAAATACATCCATGGCCAGATATAGTTCGCAGGCCCATAGTTTACTACTATAGCTTACAACTGCTGATGTACAGGATGCTATATATGATATGATAAAAATGTATTCTTTATAATTGGGGCTTTCAGTAGGCTGATCATTTTTCACCTTAAGATTCACCATGCAGAAGGCATTTCTGGAAACTTAGGCAAGAACTGGAGGCACAGCTTGGGTTCATAGACCTGCTGCCTCTCGATACTCTCAGCCCCCTCCCTGTGGCCCTTTGTACAGCAAAAAGTTTGGCCCCTTCAGGAAGGTCCTGGAGCTCAAGAGATAGAAGACACTCAAGCCCTTCCTATACCATCTCCTCCCGTATTTTAAAGCTGAGAAATGGCCCATAAGATAAACCACAACCAAGCAGAGTGTGTGTGATGAGCAGCAACCACAGACGGGGAGTTAGCAGGACAGTCGCAGCAGCTCAAGTCACTGCCCATGGACACCCCAACCTCCAAAGTTCAGGTGGCAGGAAGTGTGATCACTGATGAGACTAGGACCATGTGAATACCCTCATGCGGATCCATTTCCTTCCAGGTCCAAATGAGCTCTGCTCAGTTGTTCCTAACCAAAATGGGAGACTCTCAGTTCATGGTTTCTTATTAGACTAACCATAGACTTGAGGAGCTCTGGTAGTGTACTGCCTAAGGCACTTGACTGCTAACCAGAAGGCTGGTGGTTCAAACCCACCATCCACTCCTCAGAAAGAAGATGGGGCAATCTACTTCCGTAGTGATATTGCCTCGGAAACCCAAGGAGGGGTCACTATGAGTTGGGTCCGACTTGATGGCACATAACAACAGACTTAAGGAAGAACACATTCAGGTCTTGTATCAAACACATTTATTCTTAAAGTGAGCAACACCTAAAGCATAGCTATAGGGAAGTGAAAAGTTTACAGCAGAAAATTGTGGGTGCCAGGCAAACTTCAGGTACTGTCAGAGTGGGGTGACTCCAGTAATGTATTCCTCTGGCATGGCAGAATGCCATCAGCTGCATCCTCTGAACACCTCTCAGCAGATGCGCACAATGATAGAAACAAACATTTAGGGACCCCTGTCCTTACAGACAAATGAATATTACAAAATGGATTAACATACACTCCAAAATAAGTATATTACAACACATCCAAAACAATGCACATCCATTAAAAAAAAAGAAAAGAAAAGAAAAACATTTAGCCTCCAAGGAAATTAAGTAGAAAGACAAGTAAGGCAAAGTAGGCAAGAAATAGATTGCTACATCGCTGTATAAGGCACTGGATTCTTGCATAGAGAATCCTAGTGTCAGCCCTCACGTCAAACGTCACATCGAAAAAGTGTGGCAGAAAAAAATGAGTCACCTTCAATATGAAGGATGCAAATTGCGTGCACTGACAACACTCTCAAAGATACAACAGTATTGTGGGAGGAGTGCCAGTCTTCAGAGAGGATCTTCTGATGAGGAAAAAAAAAAAAAAAACTCATGCATTATTAGATGCCCATTCCAATATTTGGTTAAGCAACTACAATGTTCTGGTTTAATCAAGGCACTTGTAAAGAGCTATCTTTGACATGACAGAGTCCCTACAAGTAGTCAGCCATTGATGATGGCATGGTTTTTGGTTATACTGAGAAACCAAGCATGATGCCTTGATTACAAAGGTCACTTGTTATGTGAAGACTGCAAATCCAGATTTGCTTATATTCTGCCCAAATTATGGTTGGTTGGTTGGTTTTTATAAATCACATTTAAACAGAAAGGCTTCACTTGAGATCTTGATTCTCCTGTTTTACCTTTCTCCAACACCATTCCACACTCTTAATCTCTTTCTCCACAAAAATACCTAAGAGCAGAACTTATCCCCTCTCTACAAATGATTTTTCAAGGTGAGAACTGTAAAACCAACTTAAAAACATAAAACCACCTTACATTTTCTCATCAACAATTAAGTATCAGACCTCCCACTCTCAGTCTGACTTGAGCTGCAGAGCCCATTGTGTATACTTTTCAGACGTTCCTCATACCATTAGCACAGCTTTCCATCACCATCAATTGTCCTTCCTCAGCCTTTCCTTGCCCAACATGAAAGCTAGCAAATTGAGAGGGAAGGGGGAAGGGCATTGAAAAAGTATTACTTTTATAAAAATAGGTCCCAGGTGGTTACTTAATCCTCCAACGCCAAACTGGGCAACATCATCCCTATTCACCCAAAATCTAAGTTCTTAAGCAGCTATCTTCTTTGTAACCAGGTCTCAAAAGCTTGAACCTAAACCTACTGAAAGAAAATAGCAAAGACTTCCTAATACTGAGCAATTCAGTCCTAGAATTACATTGGGGAATATGACCGGTCAAGGTCAGTCACTAGCTTAATTCATCTATAAGAGGCCAAGTTCTCCATTCTCCCCCAGCTCTGCCATTCTGGGAACAGCCCACTAGCCAGCCTTGGACTGCCAAAGACTGTTGACTCCAATTCAGTCTTGGGGGGCACCTGGTAGAATGCACAGTCCTTGGATGCCACCTGTGTCTGCACCCCATCAGGTTTCCACTGCACATGGACAATTCCATAATTCTGACCCTCATTGTTGTCCCAGAAGATCTGCCCATTGGCACGGTATGAAATGCAGAACTCAATTTTCTCCTTTGTTGGAATGACTTGGGGTAAGTCAATGGCAAACGAGAAGGTGTCACTATCTGAGCCACCATACACATTTTTCATGTAGACACAGTCCACATCAGTGTAGCTTTTCCACGTGTCAAAAGTGATTCGAACCTGAACCTTCTTCTCGAAGCTCATGTTTTTCACTTTCACAGTCCCAGTCACTATTCGCTCTTGCAAAGAGCAATTCTCCAGACAGACAAAGTTCTTCTGAAAGTGGTTCCGGAAACTTAAGTAGTCAGATGAAGGTTGTGGGAAATCTAAAATCAAGTTTTTCTCCTCATGGAGTTTTAAGCTGGAGGAAATATCATTAAGGTCCAAGAGATCAAACTGGAGATCCCACGCTGGTTCTTCTGGGAGGTCAGAGAAGACATGGATGGCAGTGAGAGAGAGGCCTTTGGAATCAGCAAACACAACCCGCTTCTTGGCTTGATTGTGTGAGCGCTTCCATTCATTCTGTGATTTAGCTTCCTGTTTTATATTGAGGCATGATTTCAGAGGCTTCAATTTGTTCACAAAATTTCTTCGTTGAAAGTCATCATAAGGGCCCAGAAAGCTCTTCAGAGGTGGCGAATGAGCCAAGCAGAATCTCATAGCCATATCCACTGGCATGACTGAACTTGTCAAAGGCCTTGGATCTAAAACCTGGATCATTCTGGAATGGAATAGGAAAAGGCGTTATCATCTGGATCTGCAATGCTCTCTCCTGGTTGCATATACATGTGTTCTATTTTTGTACTGACTGATTTATAGTTGGTGCACTAATTATCAGAGAGGTGTTATCATATATGTTAAAAACTTTAAGTTATCATATTTACATTCTATGTTTAACTCTACCCTTGACTGGCTAAGTCTGTGGATTAACTGCTTAAAACACTTGGAGGTCTCAGTTTACCCATTATGTGAAATAAAAGGGTTGGATACGATCATCTCTAGTACAGCTCTAAGAACCATCTGCTCTATTCTGGACTATTGGTTCTCAAACCTGTCTGGTCTTTCTTTTTTTAAAATAATGTAAATTTCTGGGTCATCCACTGAGGCAGAACCTCTGGGTATAGAGTCCACCAAAAATCCAAATCCACTGCCATCGAGTTGATTCTGACTCATGGTGACCCCCACTGGGTTTCTGAGGCGATAAATCTTTACAGAAGTAGATTGTCCAGTCTTGCTTCCACAGAATGGCTGGTGGGTTTGAACCACCAACCTTCTGGTTTACAGTCAGATGCCTTAGTCACTGTGCTACCAGAGCTCCTTGGCATAGGGTCCAGAGGTACATATTTTCTTAAAGCTTCCCAGGTGATTCTGATGACCAGACAGGTTCAGGAACCACTGGTTCCACACCCAATGTTTCCTCTGGCCAATTTTGTTTTTGAATTGATTATGCTTCTCAGAAAAGTAACCCACTTGAAAACAAAATAGAAAGGAAGAAGAAGAAAAAGCAGTAAGTATGTCTCATGGACAATTTTGAGAGTGTGAAGGTTTGAAAAAGTGAAGTCAGAGGACCATCTCTACCCTTGGATTATCATGTGCTTGCTCATTTTTTTACAAATAACTGAATGACAGACAAGTTAGCAATACACATACTTAAAAACTTTGCATATCTATATTTAATACAGTAAAAATGTCATGACAGATCCATATTTAAGTAGGAAAAAAACTGATTAACTGAAAAGTAGACTGTTTTTAATATATATTATATACAGGCAGTCCCTGGGTTATGGACGAGATCCATTCCTAGGCATATCTTAAGTCAAATTTGCAGGTAAGCCAGAACAGGTGCACATGGTTGTACAAGAAAAGGAGCTCTGGTGGCATAGTGGATAAGGCGTTTGGCTGCTAACCAGAAGATCAGTGGTTCAAACCCACCAGCTGCTCCACAGGAGGAAGATGGGACAATCTATTTCTATAAAGATTTATATATAGCCTTGGCAATGCAATGGGGTCACTATGAGTGAGAATCTACTCTATGTCAGTGAGTTTAGGGTTTTTTGTTTTGTTTTGTTTTAGTGCAAGAAAAGGCTGAAGCCTTTTCAATGATTTAAAAGAGGTGCAGGCAGCAAGTGAAGGTGATTGCAATGAATTTGTTGCAAGTAGGGGTTGGTCCAATTGTTTCAAAGTGAGGACAAGTTTACATAACTTTAAAGGGCAAACAAGAATTGTCAGTCTGACAATTTACTCTATATGGATTTACCATATATGGTCTTAAAAATATTGAGGAAAGTGGAAATATACCAAAAAGTTAACAATTGTCTGTAGGTGACAGAATTATAGTGATCTGTTTTTGTTTTCCTTATACTTCTTTGGTATTTTCCAATGTTTTGGCAATGGATGTATTACTTTTATAACTGTTGTTGTTATTGTTATGTGCCGTCGAGTCGGACCGGACTCATAGCGACCCCTCCTTGGGTTTCCAAGGCAGTATTACTACGGAAGTAGATTGCCTAGAAAGATAATAAAGCTATTTAAAAATTTAAATATTCCTACACTCAGCAATTTAAACCAAAAAGTGTCCATCAAGGAGATTTTTTTCCCCAAGCCTCTAGCCATCATTAAATATTACCAAGCTTATGGGATTAGGACTTCTTCCCCTACTTAGTATAACAGATAAGAGGTGTGTGTGGGGGCTGTACATGTCATTCTTGACTTGGCTTTAGTAACACTGTTCACAGCAGCTGTAGGGACATATACAAGTAGTAACACAAAATGGACAATAAAGAACATTCACAGGATTATTAAACGCTGAGATTTTGCTGGGCTACCTACAAACTTAGAACAAGCAAATGAAAGCTAAAGCAATATTTGTGAGTCTAATAATACTTAACAGGCCAGATTTTTATAGATGCCTTGTTCTAAGTTATATCTGAAGAAGTTATTTAAAGAATTTTTATTATTATTTTTACTCTTTTACATTTATAGAAAGACGGTTTTAGTGTTGGGTAATTTCCCTAGAATTTTAGGTCTTGGCCGAGTGTTAAAAATAGTTTGCACAAATTCTAAGGCTGAGAATTCTGAGACTGAGTTTGCAAACAGTGATAAGAATAGTGGAGGAGGATTAACGAATGCAAACAAGGTCCTATAATTGTTCGGGATTGTTTTTTGTTTTCTTTTTCCAAGCTAAGCTACCTAACCAGTCAATGCTACCAGTCCGAGTTCCTAGGGCATTTGTGCCAGACCAAAAGATAACGCTTGTAATCAATGAGGGAACCAGAACTAAAGCTGAAACACATTACAAATTTCCGATTTAGGATGCTGATTACCAAATAGACTGTGCCTGGAGGGGTCTTGAGAAGACAAATTCCCAAACCTTTCAAGGTCACGGGTGCCTCCAGGGGTCAATTCGCCGTCCCCTGGGCAGGGGCACAGTGAGGGTAACTGGACGCCCAGGGGCAATCTCTAAATTGCGACCTCCGCCCCGCCCCATTTCACTATGAATAGACATGGACAGTAGCGACGCCTCAGGAGAAATGCCTTCCCCAACTCTCGTCCAGCTGCCCCAGTCAGGCACTTTCACGTTCGGGGCGCCTAGGCATGTCATCCATCCTGCGCCTCGTCTGGCGCCCCCTTGGGCTTGCGCCCGGTGGGCAACTGCCTCGGTCCCCCCTCGCCCCGCCACGCCTCTGCCCCTGGGGTCTCTATTTGCAGTGATGACAGAACGAAAACGCAGCCTGACTTCCCCACAGCTGTGCTTTTCCCTCTGTTAAGGGCCGCAGAGTCTGCAGTGAACCCACCTGGTGCAGCTCATCGGGCAGAGAGGCCGCGGCGGACTGTGAGAGTCGTCACCGCCGCTGCCGACGCAATTTCTCACTTCGGTTCCTAGCTGTTAACCTCCGCGGTGGCCCTGGCGGATTGCGGGTCGGAGAGACCAGGACGCCGCTTATCTGCTGCGGACCACGTGAACCAACCGCTTGGACCAATCGCCGGGCCGCAGGCCCAATGGCACCACCAACCAGCGCCCAGCTGCGGCGCGACTCCTCGCCCCGGGAACGTGATCTCGGCTGGCAGGACGAGTAGAACGCGAGCTGGGGACCCGAGTGAGCCGGGGAGCTGGGGACTTCGCGGCCAGCTGACCACTGGGCGAGGTAGTACGCACGTAGAGAAAGTAGCCAACCTCTCCCCGGCCGGGTGCCAGCTCCTCTGGGCTGCAGGGAAGAAGGTGCCCTTTGCATCTGAAGGTGTGTTTTGCTTGCAAATGTGCATATGGTCTCTGCACAGATTCTGAGCACAGAAAGTTGCAGCTCCTTCCAAATGTATGTATTGGCAGTTTGTATTGTTTTCCGTTTGGTGTTATCCTCGAAACTTCTCCCTCACCTCACCTGAGTGATCAGAAGTTGCTTACTCATTTTTTGGTTAGAATGAGTCCCGAAACGCACCACACGTAGACAAAGGCTGCCAGGAATTAAAGCTTTTCTAACAGATGAGGTTAGGAAGGCATGCAAGCCCCATAAATCAGTGCAATGACATTATTCACTATAAAAGACATTTTGTATTTCAATCTATTCATCAGTTTTCTCCTTGGAAGAGAACACTAAAACCAGAAATGAAGTGGCTGTTGCACTCAACATGGCCAGTTGGCCACCGAGCAGGAGTCAACCCAAATCCCCGGACTCAGTTGTGACGTCTTTTGGCAAAGATGTGGAGATCAAAATGCTAAAATATCCCGCTGTAAGCTTCACAACTTTATGAACCAGTTACTTTTGCTGAGGTTTAGCTGTTTCGTTTAGTTTGGAGAATTTTTCGACCATCAGTTACAGACATAAAAGTAAATGTCTAACCCAAGGAGGGGTCGCTATGAGTCGGGGCTGACTTGATGGCACATAACAACAACAACAACAAGTGTACATTATTTTTTATATATATATAAAACCTACATCCTAATTCTGCTAGGACTTATATAACCAGTAGTCCATTATAAATGTAATGGCCAAAGTCCCTGTTGTGTTTTTGTTTTTTGTTTTCCTTAAAAAAGGGACCAGGTTTGCTGGTCTCATACAACCTAGTGGAACCCCTGAGACTATGTTCCCTAGCTGCCCTTCAGGTCTGGAATTGAACCCACTCCTGTGGCTTCCAGCCAAACAAAAGACTGGCATTTGAGCTGAACATTTACATTAGGTAGTCCTTGGAGAGAACAATCATGGGAGAATAGGAGGGCTGTGTGTGCAGAGGGAGACAGCTCAGGGGGCAGGAGTGCATGGGAGGGAAGGACCCAGGGAAGAGGTAACTTGGGGGAGGAAGGGAGAGGAGAGCTGTTGCATTGTGGGAAATTGCAGTCCATGTCATGAGACAAAGTGTATATGAACTGCTGTATGGAAAGCAAATTTGCTCTGTAAACTCTTGCCCAAATCACAATAAAAAATTTTTTTTTTAAATCCCTGTGTTTAAATAACTGTCAAAGAGTCAAATTGTTAAACCCAATTACTAGAGTGAAGAAAAACAAATTCATGCTGAGTATTACTGGGAAACCTGCTTCCTGTTTGGGCTTTGTTTTTTAAATGAAACATCCAACTAATGGCAGGTCTTCTAGCCCCTCAGGCCAACCAAAACTAGGTGAAAGGGTTTGACATGAATCCAGGCAAGTTCTAGCCTTAATTTCCTCACTTGTAAAATGAAGATAGCAAAGTTGTTCTGAAGATTGTGCAGGTGAAAAAACTCAGTACACTGCCCAGCACAACAGTATTCAACCTACGTTAGTTCTCAGTTCAGTACTCTCTGTCTCGCTACAGGAGGCCCAGTGCTTGAGCTAAGATAACTGGTAACAGCTAATGCTTATTGAGGAGCCCCTGGGAGTCCGTTTGTTAACCACAAATGGTTAACCACTTGACTATTAGCTGAAAGGCTGGCAGTTTGAACCCACACAGAGGCACCTGGAAAGACAGGCCTAGCAATCTGCTTCCAAAAGGTCAAGTCTGCAATTAACAACAGTGCTTGTTGAGCCTTTTATTGTTGTTAGTTGCTGTCAAGTCAGTTCAAAGTCATGGCAACTCCATGTGCTCAGAGTAGAACTTCTCCACAGGGTTTCCAAGGCTGTGACCTTTTGGAAGCTCATCACCAGGTCTGTTTTCCAAGGCACCTCTGGATGGGTTTGAATCAGCAGCCTTTCAGCTAGTAGTCAAAGCTTTTTTCTGATGCCCAAGGCCTCCATCTGTTCTAATTGTTCTACGTCTGATATCTATTTAACTCTCAAACCACCCAAGGTGGTGTGTACTATCATTAATCCCATTTTAAAAAAGAAACTGAGCCACTGAGAGGTCAAGAAACCTGCCCAGGATCTCACGGGTAAGGCTGGGATTAGAACCTGGCTGATGTGAGAGCAAAAACCAATGCTTCAAATTGCCTTCCTTTGCTGTTAGGTGCCATTGAGGAACAGAACAAAACACTGCCCGGTCCTGTGCCATCCAAGGTTCGTTGCCATGTTGAGCCCATCATTGCAGCCACTGTGCCACTCCATCTCATTGAAGGTCCTCCTCTTTTTCACTGACCCTCTACTTTACCAAGCATGATGTCCTTCTCCGTCTTAACAACCTGTCTGAAATACATGAAATGAACAAACCAGAAGAACACATGAATCTGTCTTAGAAGAAGCACAGCCAGAATGTTCCTTGGAAGCAAGGGTGGAGAGACTTCATCTCATGCCCTTTGGACATGTTATCAGGAAGGATCCAACCAAACGAAACCAAACTCACTGGGTCAAGTCAATTCAACTCATAGTGACCCCTCCTTGGGTTTCTGAGGCAGTATCTCTAAGGAAGTAGATTGTCCCATCTTCCTTCCAAGGAGTGGCTGGTGGGTTTGAACCGCCAGCCTTCTGGTTAGCAGTCAAGTGCCTTAGGCACTACGCCACCAGAGCTTCCATGAGGAGGGACCAGTTCCTGGAGAAGAGCATTGTGGTTGTTAAAGTAGAGGGTCAACGAACAAAAGGAAGAGCCTCAAAAAGATGGATGGAACTGAAACATAGCAGCGACAGTGAGGGTCGTGCAGGACCTGGCAGTGCTTTGTTCTATTGCACACAGGGTCACTGTGAGTCAGAACCAAGCCAGTGGCACCAAAAAATAACATTTTGGGGGTAAATGTGTATGCGTGGAAAATGGAATATGTTCCACCAAAATGTTAACAGTGCTATTTGTGGATAGTGAAATTTGAAAAAGAAAAAAGCCACTTTGCTTCTTTGTATTTTTTAATTTTTCTATGAAGAACATGAACTACTCCTATAATTGAGAACTTTTTAAAGCATTTTCAAACCTTCAGATTCAACTAACATTAAGAGCCTGCCCACTAAGTGCCAAGAACAGTGTTGGAGGCTTTCACATACCATCTGCCTGTTACTACCACAACCCTTTTGAGGTTGCCCTTGTTTCTATTCATGCCGTTTTCTCTCCTGCCCCCTGGTGCTGACTAATGCCACAGAAACTACTCTCTCCTTTTGGTCTCCTTCAAACAGAAGATTCAGGGAAACAGCATCCTTTCCTGAGAGGAATCAACTCCCAATAAACCTCTAAACTTCACAACCTCACTTGTGTCTTTTTCCTGGCTTTTACTGCCCTTCATTTTAGGAGGTAAGGAATTGACATGGAATCAGTGTTCTAAGTCAGGAGTTGCACCAAAGAAGACATGATGGATTACCCGTGGTCTCTTATACCACTCATTCAGCACATTACCAGGGCTAGTGGTAATCTTTCCCTTGTAGGAAAAATTGTGGGAGTTTTATTTTTTGTGGGCTTTTCTCCAACTGTGATTTGGCAGTATCTGAACACAGTGTTGTCCTACCCATCTTAAAATAAATCTTTTAATGGGGACGCACTGAGCTATGCAGTGTCCCAATGCTGTGCTAGGGTTACCAGGACTCATAAGCCATAGCCCATTGACCTTGAGGATCTCATAATCCTTATTACAAGGGGGAAAAAAATAAATAACTCAAAAAACACCAAGGAAGGAGGCGGGGCAAGATGGCGGACTAGGCAGAAGGATTGCACAGACCCTCTTCAACAAAGAAAAGGGAAACCAATAAATACAGACACAGAAGATAATCTTGGACCCCTGAGCCTTGAAGGAAAGGATGCAGATTTGGACTAAACCCCAACTAGCAGAAGAATTTGCGTGAAAATA
>NW_006921880.1:678407-685334 GCF_000298275.1 Orycteropus afer afer
AAAAAAAAAAAAAAAAAACACCAAGGAACATTTTAAAGATCTACTAAGTAAGGGGACCAATGGTCTCTTACACCATTCACTTAACACATTACCAGGGATAGTCCCTTATGGGAAGAACACCGAGAGCCAGGGTCTCATGACTGCCAATTTGTTCTTTGCAATCTTTTTTTCAGTGCCCAATCAAGAATGTACTCAAGAATTCAACCTTGAAGTTATTTATATAAAAATGTCAGTACTTTCACCATCAAAAAGACAAACTAAGCTCACTGCCATCAGGTCAGATCCAACTCATAGTGACCCCTCCTTGGGTTTCTGAAGCAGTATCACTACAGAAGTAGATTGCCCAACCTTCTTTCCAAGGAGTGGCTGGTGGGTTTGAACTGTAGTTAGTTGTAAATCGGGATGAACTTCACAACTAACCTTCATGCCCCACAATACAGAGTGAGTGAGTCTGAGAACCACTCATTTTAATTAACATGGCCAAGGCTTTTGAGAGCAGAGAAATGCCAGTCTACATATCTTGATGAATGGTAAGCTCAGTCGTACAACTCATTCTTCCTTCTTTAGCCACATTGAATAGGAACACCTATAGTAAGTGAGGTGGTACAATTGAAAAAAGTAATAAACTCTTAAATGTTTATGTGCTTACTTTGGGCAAAGCATTGTTCTAAGCACTTTACAAATATTTGCTCATTTAATCTTTATAAGATTCCTATGAGATAGAAACCATGATTATTATCCCCATTTCAGGTCTGGGGAGTTTAATTTATCAAAGACCACACAGGTGGTAGATTGCAAAACCAGGATTCAAACTCAAGCAGTCTGTTTCCAGAGTCCATGCATCAGGTGCATGAATGGCTCTTAAAAACACGAGCACCATAGGGTGCCCAGCAGAACCCAAAAGAAGCTTTGGAGAAGGTTTGTTGTATGTCATCGAGTCAAGAGTAGAACTGCCCCATAGGGTTTCCTAAGTGGTAATCTTTACAGGAGAAAATTGTCAGGTATTTTCACCTATGGAGCTGCTGGTAGGTTCAAACTGCCAACCTTTTGGTTAGCAGCCACGCACAAAGGGGGTGCTCCCTGTGGAATACCTATGGAAGCATCAAGGAAGAAGTAGGACTCAGGAAGGCCAGGAAAATGGGAAGATTTAAAAATGATGGAGTACCATCATTAGGGCATTTAGATGATAAGAAACCAGTTGTGTCACCCAACCAAAGACAGCAAATGAGATCACGAAGTGCTGCCAGCTGCTCACCCTTCCCCTCAATGAGCATATTTCCAGTGACAAGAAAATGTAGTTAAAACTATTGCTAAAGTAAACTATGCTCCTAGTCATTCAATTTGCACTTAAAGGATTTTCACATATAATTTTGATTACCTGTAGTTTTTGACTTCTTACCTCACACCCCGCTTTGAAAACATCTTTATAAGAGTGCAGTACAGTCTGGGTGCTTGTGTGCAGGGATGATTGTCATTAGCAAAAGTTAATGGTTAAAGAAAGGAGCTCTGGTGATGTAGTAGGTAAGGCATTTTGCTGTTAACCAGAAGGTTAGCAGTTTAAATCTACCAGCTGCTTTGAGGGAGAAAGATGGGGCAATCTACTTGTATAAAGACTTACAGCCTTGGAAACCCAATGGGGGTCGCTATGAGTCAGAATGAATTCTATGTCAGTGAGTTTGGTGGGTTTTTTGTTTTGTTTTGAATAGTTAAAGATTGAGATTTGCCAGCATCCCAGCCTACACCACTGTGTGCACTGTTTCCTTGGCAGTTTATGAGTTCTGTGAGACATTACAGTGAAATATAGAACCCTAAGACAGGAGAACAGTACTGAGGGGAAGAGGAGGAGTTGATATTAGAAATGATGGAGTGGCACAACAATTTGAAAAAGTTGGACATTTGAGACATCTTTAACCTCTGCCTCATAGGGCCAGCCTTGTGCTGATCGTGCTAAAATAAATTATTTGAGCATATGTGTTTGGTGGCCATTTGAATGTCAGCACAGGGTACCATCTGAGACTTGTGAGGGGAAGGAGAGGGAAGGGGAGAGTTGCAAAAAATGTCACACTTGGCCCCTCCTGGAGAAAGGATATGGGTGTAGGCTGAGTGTCAGGTGGGTCATGTAAATATTGTACATATTTGCCACAGAAAACAGACTTTTCTGGGGACCAGGATGGTCAGAGAATACCAGGACATGGTATTCTGTGTATAACTGTGAGGAAAACAATTTGGCTAGACATGAGGATTCTAGCTGGTGTGTGTTGGGGAAAGGGTCTAATGAGAGAGAATCTTAAAATGAAAAAATCGAAAATCTGTCTGGACTGGAAGAATATGTTCAGAAACCATATACTGATAAGAATCTGATAACTAAATATATATCTATATAACTTTGACTTTGACAACTTAGCAACAAAAAGACAATCAAATCATAAAATGGGTGAAGAACTTGAACAGATTATTTCATTGAAGAGGACATTCAAATGGATGTCTGTGGATAGGTCTGGAAGATTCTCCCCATTTGCAGGGTCTGGCAAACCCAAATTGACGGGTCAGATGACCAGCTGCCATCTCCAGTCCTGGGGTGAGAAGATGACGAACCAAACACAGGACTGGAGCAGGAAAAAGAACTTTCCCCGAACATTCACATCTATACCCTCAAGGAAGCTAAGGGTGGTGATTGGAGTCACACTGTCCAGCAAGGCGGGACTCAAGATACAGCCCACCGTAAACAGGCATAGAAACCAGAATTTATAAAATGTCACAAAATGGAAGACAACGGCTAGAAGGGCCATATTAAGCAATTCACTGCGCTGCAACATGAAAAGATGCTCAACATCATTAGCCATCAAAACCCACTGCCGTGGAGTCAGATCCAACTCATAGTGACCCTTCCTTGGGTTTATGATGTGGTATCACTGTGGAAGTAGGTTGCCCAATCTTCCTTCCAAGGAGTGGCTGGTGGGTTTGAATTGCTAGTCTTCTGGTTAGCAGTCAAATGCCTTAGGCACTCACTCCCAGTAGAATAACTAAAGGAGCTCTGGTGGCGCAGTACCTAAGGCATTTGACTGCTAACCAGAAGGTTGGTGGTTCAAACCCACCAGCCACTCCATGGAAGGAAGATGGTATAATCTACTTCCGTAAAGATTTACTGCCTTGGAAACCCAATGCAGGTTGCTGTGACTTGGAATCGACTTAATGGCAATGAGAATAACTAAGATTAAAAATTTTAAAAAATTAAAAAAAAGGAAATAACAAATGTTGCCAAGGATATGGGTAAACTGGAACCCTTATCCATTGCTGGTAGAAATGTAAAATGGTACAGCCATTGTGGAAAATAGTGTGACATATGGCCCAGCAATTCCATTACTCCTGGGTACATACACAAAGACTTGAAAGCAGAGATTCAAATAGAGACTTGCACACCAGTGTTCATGATGGCACTATTCACAATAGCCGAAAGGTGGAAACAAACTAAATGCCCATCACCAGCTGAATAGATAACCAAAATGTGTTTCATTCATACAATGGACTACTACTCAGCCAGTTTGTTGTTGTTGTTGTTATGTGCCCCTGAGTCAGACCTGACTCATAGCGACCCCTCCTTGGACTTCCGAGGCAGTATCACTACAGAAGTAGATTGCCCCATCTTCCTTCCAAGGAGTGGCTGGTGGGTTTGAACCGCCAGCCTTCTGGTTAGCAGTCAAGTGCCTTAGGCACTAAGCTACCAGGAATGAAATCTTGATACATGCTATATTATGGGTGGAGCTTGAAGGCATTATGCTGGATACAATAAGTCAATCACAAAAGGACAAATACCGTATGAGCCCACTTATAAAAAGACAAAAAAAAAGGCAAATGTGTAGAGACCCAAGTTTATAAGTGATTACCAGTTTGGAAGAAAGAGGGAAAGAAGGGGTTATAGTTTATGAAGTACTGAGTTTTGGTTATGGTACTGGAAAAACCCATCGATTAAAGATAGAATTAACCTAAAAAACAAAGACACCTGATTATTGTAAGTGCAGACAGTAATTCGTACACATGTAGAAAGTTGAATTGGCAAATTTACATGATAAACATATTTATAACCGTGACCAGGAAAAAAAAAAAAAAGTACCTGGGGAGGCTACTTACAATCCAACACCTCATGAGATTTGGTTCCTTGGTTTGGAGGATTAGGGTCATGAATTCACAGGACATCCCAGTTAATTGTCCTAATATCATGTTAGTGCTTCTGTTCTACCTCCTAGTTCACTGTGTAGTTCCTAGGATCTTAAAGGCTTGCAAGCGATTATTCAAGGCACAACAATTGATCTGCATTCACTTGGAGCAACAGAGGAAGAAAGAAAGTCAGGAAGAGGAGAAGGATATGAAATGTGTGGAAAATTATCTCCATGAACTACCTCCTGTGCCATGAGATCAGAAAAATTGGGCGGTGCCCAACTACCATCACATTTCAATCAGAGATCTTATGGAAGATTCCTGATCAAAGGTGGGAAAATGTAGAACAGATTTTCAAATTCTCATGGACTTCAGACTTGCTGGAGCCAAGGGGGCTGTATGAACCCCAGAAACTATTGCCCTGAGATAATCTTTAAACCTTAAACCAAAAATATCTCCTGAAGCCTTCAAACGAAGTAATAGCTTAGCTTAGCTTAACTAGTGGGGGGGAAAAAAAGTCTGCCTTGAGCATTTTGCTCTCTTGAGGTTATCTATATGGGATCAGATTGACAACAACGCCAAAGATTAGATAGAAACCTTAGGGAGCAGTGAGTGTATGTTAATGTGGGAGAAACAACTCAGAAAAGGAGGGTAAGAATGGTGGTACAACCATTAGAATGTAATCAGTATCACTGAATTGTACATGTAGAAACAGTTGAATTGGTGCAACAACAAAATAAATAAAACTTCTTAAAAAATCACTGTAGGCTAGGATGAGCACCACTAGTTTCAGTCCCGTATTTTACTAAATCTTAATGTTTGGAATCTTCATGCCTTTGTATTCTAATTCTTTGTTTGCAAACTCAAAAGCACATAAGCTGTCTCTAACCAGGCCAATCTCTATTCCCCAGAGTCACTTTCTTCTAGAGACAAGTATCCTCCTGCTCTGTGCTCTACTTTCTGGACTCCCCTGTGAACTATGGCTAGCGGAGGCATTTTAAAGCCCTTTTTGGCAGGACTCCAAATTGAAAACACATTCGCCATTTGTAAGGCACAACAACACTTCTCTTCTTATACAACAAAATTAAGTTTCCCTTCCTTTACACACATACATATACCCAAACACATCACCCCTCCTCCAATAATTTAAGCGAAACTACTAATAATTACTTGTTCTGATAGATGTCCAAACCTCTTTTTTCCCTTCTTTCAAACTAGAATGCTGTATTTTCTTCCTTATCTATGGAGAGAAAAAGCAGATCTGGTATAAAACAGGGCTTTGTGTCTATCAGAACCGTTTCTGTTTAGCTGCTATGAGAAGTGGTGAAATGTTCCAATTGGATAAAACTGAGGAGGGTGAATAATTTTCCAGATCCTTCTGAGACAACTATTTTTGCTAGGACTTTAATATTTTGTTTGAAGTGTAGTATATCCTAGAATGTCAGCCACAACTTAGGAAGCGTATTTCAAAGCCAACTTTCTTTAAGCCTTGCTAGCTCTCTGTTAGCAAGGACATATACCAAACCAAAAACCAAACTCATTGCTGTTGAGTCCATTCTGACTCATGGCTACCCTATAGGGCAGAATAAAACTGCCTCACAGTGTTTCCAAGGCTGAAATCTTTCCAGTAGCAGATTGCCACAGCTTTCTCCCACGAGTGGCTGATGGGTTTGAGCCACTGATTTTTCAGCTAGCAGCTAAGCAATTAACCGCTGGCCCACTAGGGCTCTTGCAAGGACATATAGCTATCAGGACATTAAATATCAGATTAATAGTAATATTTTTAATATGGAATGTAAAATATTATTATTATATGGACAACTGTCAAACTTTTAAGGCACTTAGTAAAACTGGCAATTATTCCAAGCAACCAATAAGAAGACAAAGCATTTCAAAATTCCCTCACTTTTCCTATCAAGAAACACCTCCTACAGTCAAAAATAAAAATGTTGGACAAAAAAGCATGCCTTGCTTTCCCATGTACATTATTGAGCTTTAGTTGTTGCAGAGCTTTGGAACTTAAACAACTGGTACTTAATAGAGAAGTTACTCTTTCTGAAGAAAGGATAGAAGAAAGAAAATGAAGATCATTAAGAGCAAACTCTTATCCAGCGTTGTTAGGTCTTTTTGCATATTTTACGGCACATCACTGAGTGCAATATTGTAAAATGTAATGTTTCTTCTAAATCAAATACTATTAAATTAAAAAGAACAGCTGACCATTGCTTAAAACAAGACAAAAGATGATTAAGAATGACTTTTTCTTATCTTGCTTCAACCCTACCCTACCCCCAAATCCAAAGTCTTGATGCTATTTATTGAATTAGTGTTCCCCATGGTTGATATTGGATGAGGTTATTATTTTGCAAACTACAAACAGAAACACAAGATTTGATCAGTAAAGCTCACAGGGGCAGCACTTGAGCAATGTATTTTGAGATGAGATTAGCCTTTTCAACTTTACAAATGCCTTCATATCTTCTATTTCATTTAATCCTCATTAAAGCTCTGTGAAGTGTCTATTATTATTCCATGTTATGGATAGGAAAACTGAGACTCAGTAAGGTTGAATGACTATAGTAAAGTTCACAACACTTAGGTGATGGAGTCAGGCTTTGATGCCAATACCTAACTTCATGTGTGAACACTTCATCTAAGTAATGAACTGGTTCATTTACAGGTCTTAAACTAGGATCTGGGTGTGAATACTTTGTTGGACACCTCTCTTCCTCAGTTCCATATTAAATCAATCACTGAGTCTTACCTGATTTT
>NW_006921880.1:685434-695712 GCF_000298275.1 Orycteropus afer afer
TTTAAATCCATGACTTCTCCATTCCTTTGTCACTCATCATCTCTTACTTGGATTGCTGTGGTAGCCTTCTAATTGGCCTTTCCCACCCCAATATTATGTCACTCAAATGCATCTTTCTCTCAACTAAGGTGTCTAGAATGTAGCTCTGACCACAAAATCCTACAATGGCTGTCCATAATCTAAATCTACCAAAAGTAAACAAACTAAACAAATGGCTAACATGCACAGCCCATCATGATTTCTACCTACCCTTCCAAATTCATCTCCATGTGGCATTCCTTAGCCAGATCTGTGTTCATACACTGTCCTCTCTGCCTGGATTTCCCTCCTTCCATTCACCTTTGCTTGATTAATGTTTTTTCCTCTTCTGAGGCTCAGCTCTGATCTCATCTTCCACAAGATACTTTCCATGCCCTCTGTATCAGGGACCTTCCTCCATGTTCCTATAAGAGCTTGTGGCTACCTTTATCATTCACCTACCATCTACTTTAATAAATATCTGTTTTGTGTTTGTCTCCTCCAGTAGACAGTGAGATCCTTGAGGCCAAGGAAAATGTCTTATTTATCTTTGTATTTCTAGCACTTGGCATAGTATCTGGTGTAAGAAAGACATGCCTATTGGGTAAATTGGATATATTAATTAAGAGAAATGGGTGCTGGTTTCTGAATCCTGCACAGATAATAGAGGTAATGAGAAGATGACATAAAAACAATGCAAATTTGGTGAATCAGCAGGTGGCAAAAACATAAATTGTCAAAAGATGCATCCAGAAACAGTCTAGAGAGGAATGTTGACAAAAATTCCAAAGGAAGACAGTGTACTATTAAGTTGGCAGTCAGGGGGAAAAGTTATTTCAAAAGTACCACAGAGCAATGCCAACCAAAGCACCCAATGCCCCAAACTTAGAAGCCTCAGTAAAAGCACAAGTTGTCCTGGGACATGGCAGATTTGTTTTCAGATCACAAGTCAAGACGCTAAGACCAGAGCTAATGTAGACTTGAATTTTTTTAAGTCATAACTCATAGGGAATTCTTTCAATATATGTATAACCATGCGTCATCCTTTAATTCTCCTTTGCTACTTCAAGTTTCTGTCCAACTTCCCTTTTCTTCTTGGGCTCCCAAATGTCTCCTTCATCTATCTTCTTATATCTTCTGCCTTTTTGACTCTCATTTTATTGCTTGTGTAAGATCACCATTGACTTTAAAACCTACTGGAAAATTTTGCTGGCTAACGTACACTTCTAATTGTGGAAAGCACACAGGTCACTTAAGTCCCTGCTTTAATGTGCTATGTTCTCCTTTTTGTTCACGCTGTTCCCTCTGCTTGGAAGTTCTTCACCTGGCCAAACCCTATCTGTCTTTCAAGGTCAGCTCAAACATCCAATGTTAAATTTCAACTCTCAGAGACAGGATGCCTTGCTCTCACCTTGTGCTCCAAAGACAAATTTGTTTAGACAGATAGTATAACATTTGTTACACTGTGATATTTATTTGTTTACATAACTTTCTCCCCTATTAGACTATGAACTCCCGAAAACAGGTACCAAACATTACCCATCTCTGCATCCCTTGGATTTATCAATGCCTAATGAGGATGGTTGAGCTCTGGTAGCATAGTGCCTAAGGCACTTGACTGCTAACCAGAAGGCTGGCGGTTCAAACCCACCAGCCACTCCTCAGAAGGAAGATGGAGCAATCTACTTCCATAGTGATACTGCCTTGGAAACCCAAGGAGGGGTTGCTGTGAGTCAGATCCGACTTGATGGCAGTGGGTTTGGTTTGGTTTTTGGAAAATGTTGCTGTTGATAGGTGCTGTTGAGTTGGCTCTGACTCATAGGGACCCTATGTACAACAGAACTAAACCATCCTCATAATCCTTGCTATACTTGAGCCCATCATTGTAGCCACTGTGTCCACCCATCTCGTTGAGGGTCTTCCCCTTTTTCATTGACCCTCTACTTTACTAAGCATGATATCCTTCTCTAGGGATTAGTCCCTTCTGAGCACATGACCAAAGTAGGTGAGACGAAGTCTGGCCATTCTTGCTTCCAAGGAGCATTACAGCTGCACTTCTTCCAGGACAGATTTGTTCGTTCTTCTGGCAATCCATGGTATTTTCAGTATTCTTCATCAACACCATAATTCAAAGGCATCAACTCTTCTTCAGTCTTCCTTATTCATTGTCCGGCTTTCACATGTATATGAGGCTATTGAAAATACCATGCCTTGGGCTAGGCACACCTTAGTCTTCAAAGTGACATCTTTGCTCCTTAACACTTTAAAGAGGTCCCTTCAAGCAGATTTGCCCAGTGCAATACGATGTCTGATTTCTTGACTGCTGCTTCCATGGAAATTGATTGTGGATTCAAGGAAAATGAAATCCCTGACAACTTCAATCTTTTCTCCATTTATTGTGATATTGCTTATTGGTCCAGTTGTGAGGATTTTTGTTTTCTTCATATTGAGGTGTAATCCATAGAATTTGCTCATAGAATCCTTCAATATTGCAACTCAAGGCTTGGATCTTTTTCAATTCTTTCCTCTTGAGAAATGCTGAATGCATTACTCTGTTTTGATTTTCTAACTCAGGTCTTTGCACATTTCATTATGATACTTTACTTTGTCTTCTTGAGCCATCCTTTGAAATCTTCTGTTCAGCTCTTTTATCTTGTCACTTTTTCCATTAGCTTTAGGTACTCTCCATTCAAGAACAAGTGTCAGAGTGTCTTCTGACATCCACAACTCGTCTGGTTCTTGGTCATTGGTGTTCAATGTGTCAAATCTACTCTTCAGATGATCTCCAAAGTCAAGTGGAATATAATCAAGGTCATATTTTGGCTCTCGTGGACTTGTTTCAATTTTCTTCAGCTTTAATTTGAACTTGCATATGAGTAACAGATGGTCTGTTCCAAAGTCAGCTCCTGACCTTGTTTTGACTAAAGATAGTGAGCTTCTCCGTTGCCTCTTTCCACAGAGGTAGTTGGTCTGATTTCTGTGTATTCCATCTGACAAGGTCCATGGGTCCATGAGTCACTGTTTATGTTGTTGAAAAACATTGTAGACGCTAAAAAAAAATACTTTTTGAAATATCTTGTAGTCTTATTTGCCCACTAAGGGTCTATGTTTACACCTAAAATTAGCAAGACCTACCCTAATCAAAGTTGGGTGGCTGGTGATAATATGAAGATCAACAAAGTCCCGTGCTCAATCTAACAGACTTTTTTTTTTTTTTTTTAATTTTTATTGTGATTTGGGTAAAAGTTTACAGAGCAAACTCATTTTCCATTCAGTGGTTCATACACATTTTGTTTCATGACATTGACAGCAATCCCCACAATACAACAGCTCTCTTCCCACTTCCTCCCTGTAGTTACCTCTTCCCTGTGTCCTTTCCTATGCTTCCTGCCCTCTGAGCTATCTCTTTGTATAAATACTGCCTTTCTGATCTCCCATGATTGATCATTCTAAGGAGTGTATCTACCTGGTGTAAATGTTCACCCTATATGCCTGTCTATTGTTAAGACAGACTATTATTAAGCAAGTAACTGTACAAATCATTATTATGTAATTGGCATATGCACATTAAAAGAAAACTAGAAGGTGCTATGCCTTAGGCATTTGACTACTAACCAGAAGGCTGGCGGTTCAAACCCACTAACCATTCCTCAGAAGGAAGATAGGGCAATCTATTTCCATAGTGACACTGCCTCAGAAACCCAGGGAGGGGGCGCTATAAGTCGGATCCAACTCCATGGCAGTGAGTTTGGTTTGGTTTTATAAGACCAAATGATAAAGGAACATGACTTAAACTGGAGGTAGTCAAGAAAGGCTTCTTCCCCAAGTAAATAATTATCACACTGAGACTAGAGGGAAGAGCAGGCATTAGCTACATGAAGGGCAGGAAAGCTAAGGCAGAAGGAAATAGCCTATTTAAGGTGCCTTAGAGAAACTATAAAATGGCCCACTGGAGAACTTCCAGTTGCCTCTCCTGATACTCCAGATGCTCTCACCATCCTTTCCCAGCCTACTGTGGGCCTAGGAAGCTGACCTGTATGGACTTTGCCAATGGACTCGAATGTCCTTTGGTTTCTGGTTGGGTTCGGTCAAATGAGAGGCATGGGTAGAGAGCAGGTGAAAGGAGAGTGAGATCAAATTATTTATTCTACCAGCTCCCATCTTGACAGGTGGTTGTACCTGGCTTTACCCCTCCGATGACAGCCATGGAGCTACTCCATTGGTTCTCCCTTTTTCCTTTACACCTGGAGTGTTAACAGCGCCCTGAGTTCTTATCCCCAGAAGACTGCACTATGCTTTGTTAGTTTCCTCAAATCCTGCCCACATCACTCTAAATAGCCCTTTATAAACACTCATTATATTATCCATTTTGCTTATGCTAATTTTGCTGCCAGAATCCTGACTGAAACAAAGGACAAGAGAGGCCAGAACGCTAGAACATGCAGAGGACTTTAAATCGTGGTAAAGGTCTCAGGTTTTTCCCTAAGCTCCATGGGAAGCCATTTATGGGTGTTAAGCCCTAGTTACACAGTGGTTAAGCATTCAGCTGTTACTTGAAAGATCAGCAGTTTGAACCCACCAACTGTTCTGTAAGAGAAAGATGTGGCAGTCTGTTTCTATAAAGATTAGAGCCTTGGAAACCCTGTGGGGGCAGTTCTGTTGTTGTTGTTGTTGTTATTTGCCGTCGAGTCGGCCCCGACTCATAGCGACCCCTCCTTGGGTTTCCGAGGCAGTATCACTACAGAAGTAGGATTGCCCAACCTTCCTTCCGAGGAGTACTCTGTCCTATATAGTTGCTGTGAGTTGTAACCAACTCCACAGTAATGAGTTTTTTGGGTTTAAGCAGGTGACATAGGTGATCAAGTTTGCATTTGAAAGCATCACAGTAGCAGCTGCTATGTAGAGAAGATAGGAAGCTGTGCAAGAATAGAAATGGAAGGCCTTGCAGTCATACAAATGTTAAATAATGGATCACAGAGAAACAATTTGAGGCTGGCTACAGAGATTATGACACAGAAGTAGGAGGTACAAGGGAGCAATGAATGTCTAGCAAGACCTTGAACATAGTGCACATGATTGCATGACCTCATTGAGCACAGACTAGACCAGACTTCTCATTCTGGCTTCTAAGACCACCCATCTCTGATACTGAACTTCCTTTTTCTGCTCATACACCTTTTTTTGGCACAGCTGAAATGACCTCCCTATCATTCACAGTACACGTTGCACCTGCTATACTCTATCTGGAATGTTGTTTCTCTCAACCAAATCCTACCCATCCTCCAAGACCCAACTCGAAAGATAAGTAATCAAAGCAACAATTTCCAAGAGCTTACTATTTGCCAGGCACTATGTTATCAAAATTTTTTTTGTTGTTGTTGTTATGTGCCATTGAGTCGGACCTGACTGATAGCAACCCCTCCTTGGGTTTCCAAGGCAGTATCACTACGAAAGTAGATTGCCCCATCTTCCTTCCGAGGAGTGGCCTGGTGGGTTTAAACTGCCAGCCTTCTGGTTAGCAGTCAAGTGCCGTAGGCACTATGCTACCAGAGCTCCCTTATCAAAATTAGCTCATTTAATTCACCTACCTATGAGGTTAGTTTTTTTTTTTTTAATCCAAAAACAGTTGCAGCAGTACATCAACAGGGACTTGTCAGACATTCGGGCCGAATTCAGAGTTGATGACTTTGAATTGTGGTGTTAGTGAAGAATACTTAAAATATCATGGACTACCAGAAACATAAATAAATCTGTCTTGGAGAAAGTGCAGCCAAAGTGCTTGTTAGAAACAAGAATGGTCATACTTAGATTCTCATACTTTGGTCATGTTATCAGATGGGACCAGTCCTTGGTGAAGGATATCATGCTTGGTAAAGTAGAGGATCAGCAACAAAGGGAAGACACTCAGCAAGACGAATTGGCACAATAACTGCAGTGATGAGCTCAAGCATTGCAAGGATTATCAGGATGGTTCAGGATCGGACAGTGTTTCATTCTGTTGTACATAGGATCGCTGTAAATCAGAACAGATTCAATGGCAGCTAACAACAATAAGGTAAGTGCTATCACGGTGCCATTTAGCAGATAAGGAATCTGAGGCTCAGAGAGATTAAGTATCCAAAGTCACATCACATGAGACTTGCATCCAGACCTGGATGACTTCAAAACCTTTCTGGCTGCTCCTGATCTGTTTATCAAAGAATGTTGTTATGTGCCGTCAAGTAGGCCCCAACTTATAGCGACCCATCCTTGGGTTTCCGAGGTGGTATCACTGCGGAAATAGATTGCCCAATTCCTTCCGAAGAGTGGCTGGTGGGTTTGAACCGCCAGCCTTCTGGTTAGCAGTCAAGTGCCTTAGGCACTACGCTGCCAGAGCTCCCTTTATCAAAGAATAATAGTATCATTTTTAAAGTATGAAACTAGAGAAAGTAAGAAACTAGCTCGAATGCAACCTCCTCCACAGACTTTTGCCAGATTCCCCACGCTTTTGAGAACAATTTCTCCCTCTGAAATCTTGGGGCACTTTGCAATGCGTCTCTCTCCCTTTATTTCACATTATTGCTGTTTGGACCATGTCATCTTCATAATAGACTGTGCAGACAACCTGAGTCTGATTCATCACCAATTCCCCCAAAGCATCTGCCCGTCGCTCCCCCACAGCCACTCCTTGACAGTTTCTCGCTCCAAATAAGTGCTTGCAAAATAGTTCACCAACGAGCACAGGAATGCCTGCAGCAGTCTCATCAAGGAACTCAGCCAGTAATGGGGAGTGACAGAGTGTCCATCGGCATTTGCCCAAACCACACTGTTGAGCCCTCCAACCAGGGCAGAGGCAGTTATCTCTCAGCCACCAGACTTTCTGGATCATGTTCAATTTAAACAGAGACTATCACACTGCAGAGAAGAAAAAAGAAATTATATTTCTGCTTATTACAACCAGATTGTTAAGTAGGAGAAAGTAATCATGGTGGTGGAGAGTTCAAGTTTTGAAAGCCATCACACCCAGTTCTGCCTGTTATGGCTTGGTGATTTTGAGTCCATTAATGACTTAACTTCACTGAGCTACAGATTCCTTATCTATAAAATAAAAGTAGTAAGATCTACCTGCATGAGACTGTTGTGAGGATTAAATGGGACAATATAAGTGACTGGGTAGTAAATCGTAGTTATAATTAGGTGTGAAAGTAGTATATTCTGCTCGCTACAATTTAGGAGCGTCACTGCCAAAGGGGATATCTAGAAGAGAACAAGAGAATTGTACCACTTGCTCTCAGGGAGCTGAAGGAGTTTGGCCTGTGAAGACTCAGGGATTACACAAGAAGCAACTTTAAAAATCCATAAAGTTCACATATGGAAGAGAGAGTAGACTTCTCTGTGGCTCCAAAGCTGAATTAGTACTGAATGGTGTAGTTATAAAGACATGAAATTTGGATAAATATAAGAGAAACCTTTTTAACTGTCCAACATTGGGCTAAAAAACTAGTGAGACAAAAATGACCAGAGTTACTGGTTGGATGGAGACTGGTGGGGACCCCAGAGACTATGCCCTAGCTTATCTTTCAGGCCTGGAAATGGACTCACTTCTGTGGATTGGCTCTCAGCCCAACAATAGAAAGACCTACAAACAGAGCACCTACTTCAGGGAGATGCACCCACCTACCCTAGGGAGATGCACCCATTAGATCAATCAGCCATGAGACATCAGAGGGGCAGCATTCTTATAGAAGGAAGGAAAGACAGACCAGGAATGCATAGATAAGAAGGGGACAGGGAAGGGGTAGTCACAGGGAGGGGAGGAGAGTTTGTTATGGTTAGGGATTATAATCCGGCCCGTGAAATCAAATGTGCATAAACTGTTGAGAGTAAAACAAATCTGCTTTGTAAATTTGCACCCAAATAACAGTTAGAAAAAAAAGAAATCAATGAGAATTTGCTCATTGAACATGCTCAGGCAAGGGCTGGAAGATGTGTCAGAGATGCTGAAGGCAGGAAGCTAGCCTCAATGTCGAGGAAGTTTCATTCCAACATTCATTCTGTTGTCCAGAAACCCAAGTATCTGTTGGAAAGTTGGATAATGAAAGATGCAATGATTCCATGCACGAAATTATTAATTCTGAAGTGGCACAAATTAATCCATTAGTTGTAATGACTAAGTTCCACCCACATGCATGTGGGCTGCTATCCCTGAATACCTATGAAGATGATTCAGGTGCTGTCATTTTGGCATCTCTCCAGACAATAGACTCATACTTTCCTATAAAGTTGGACAGACCTGTGTGATCTGATTAAATATCTTTACCAGGAGCGCAAGCTCACACTTCCCAGTCAGTTAGTAATTCACAAAGGAAAGTGATCAGTGCACATAAATACATAAAGTGATTCCCTGAACACCCAAACTTCAACCATATCAAATACTGACCCCCAGTTGTAATCCATTCGTTCATTAATATTTACTGAGCCACTGCTCTGGACAGGACCAAGTGCCAGGATGACTGGATATTCAAAATGAAATGTGCTCAGATCTTGCCTTTTAGAATCTTCCAGAGGCGATAAGATGTGTATGTGAAATAGTAAAACAAAAAGTGGAAAGTACAGGTGTCATAAGAGAGATCCAGATACGGTGACCTGAGACTGAGGAGCAGGAACAGCTCCCTTCCAACTTACGTGATTGAAAAAGCCTTTCTATATAGCCTGCATATATTTCACATCCAAAAGTATGTGAACCAGACCATGAAGGAGTTGTAGAATTTGACAAGAGACAAGAAAGAAGGATATTTTAGGCAGAGGCACCAGAAGGAGTAAAAGGCATAAAGGTGGAGAAATGTGTAGTGTTTACATTAAGTATTGTCTTAGTTTTGTATTTCTGCAACAGAAATACCACAAGTAGTTATCTCTAAAGAATATAGGTTTATTTCTTTATACTTGTAGAGGCTAAAAGTCCAAATCAGGGTCTCAGCCACGTTGATTATTCATTCATATTGTAGATAGTTCTGGGGGCTCCTTGGCCTGCTTCACCTGCGTGGGTCTCTTGTGTTTGTGCTGCTCTTTCCATAACTTAGAAGTGATTAGGTTTAGGACTCACCCTACCCTGGTATGACCTCGACTGATTAATTGACCACATCAGGTTATATTATGGGATATAACTGTATTACATTACATGGAAAGTAATTTAATTATATTACATTAGATTACATCCACAGGCATAATAGTTAAGATTCCAACACATATTCTGGAGGACATAATTCAATCCATAGCAAGTAGTTCAGTTGGGATGAAGGAGGATAATGAGGATGAAATCAACCACCAGGGATCCTTAAAAGTTAAATTAAGGAGTTTTAATTTTCTACTGTGAACGAAGCATGCCTTTGAAAGCCTTGAGCAGGGAGCACTAAGCACATATTTATTGATTCTTAATCCTTACAACAACCCTACAGGCAGGTATTATCATCAATCTCATTTCAAAGAAAAAGTTCATGTTGTTATTTGCCATGTTGTTGTTGTAAGGTGCGATTGAGTTGGCTCCAACTCATGGCAATACTTTGTATGGCAGAACAAAACACTGCCCAGTCATGCACCATCTTCACAATCCTTGCTACACCTGAGCCCATTGTTGCAGCTACTGTGTCAATCCATCTCGTTGAGGGTCTTCCCTTTTTTCACTGACCCTCCACTTTACCAAGTATGATATCCTTCTCCAGGGAACTGTCCCTTCTGACAACATGACCAAAGTAGGTGAGACAAAGTCCGGCTATTTTTGCTTCTAAGGACCATTCCAGCTGCACTTCTTCCAGGACAGATTTATTCGTTCTTCTGGCAGTCCATGATACTTTCAGTATTCTTCACCAACACTACAATTCAAAAGCATCAACTCTTTGGTTCTCCTTATTAATTGTCCAGCTTTAAGATGCATATCAGGCTATTGAAAATACCATGACTTGGGTTAGGTGCACCTTAGTCTTCAAAGATACTTAGTCTTCAGCACTTTAAAGAGATCTTTTGCAGCAGATTTGCCCAGTGCAATAGAACACCTGATTTCTTGACTACTGCTTCCATGGGTGTTGATTGTAGAACCAAGTAATATGAAAGGTTTGACAACTTCAATCTTTTCTCCATTTATCATGATGAACATTTTATTATTATAATAATGACCTTATTTAATATAATAAGACTTTATTTAATATAATAATAACAAGACTTTGTCTTCTCAAGCTGCTCTTTGAAATCTCCTGTTCAGCTCTTTTATCTTTTTTTTTTTTTTTT
>NW_006921880.1:703693-719117 GCF_000298275.1 Orycteropus afer afer
GAACAATGTTTTGTATAGTATGTTATGCCAATTGAGCTTGATGTCTCCTGCGACTATGGTCCCACAGCTTGCATTTCTGGAAGTTCTCTGTCAATATACTGCTGCAACCATTTTTTAAAATCTTCAACATGTGATATTAATGATATTGTTTGATAATTTCCACAGTGAGAGAACAATTTCCACATTCTGTTGGATCACCTTTCTTTGAAATGGGTACAAATATGTATCTCTTCCAGTCAGTTGGCCAGGTAGCTGTCTTCCAAATTCCTTGGTATAAATGAGTAAGCACCTCCAACACAGTATCCATTTGTTCAGACATCTCAATGGATATTCCATCAATTCTAGAGCCTTGTTTTTTGCCAATTCCTTCAGTGCAGCTTCGACTTTTTCCTTCAGTACCATTGGTTCTTGATCATATGCCACCTCCTGAAATAGATGCACATCAACTAATTCTTCTTTTTTGTACAGTAACTCTGTGTATTCCTTCCATCTTCTTTTGATGTTTCCTGTATCATTCAATATTTTGCCCATCACTCACTGCCGTTGAGTCAGATCCGACTCATAGTGACCCCTCTTTGGGTTTCCAAGGCGTTATCACTACAGAAGTAGATTGCCCAATCTTCCTTCTGAGGAGTGGCTAGTAGGTTTGAACTGCCAGCCATCTGGTTAGCAGTCAAATGCCTAGGCACTGCGCCTCATAGAACCTTTCAATATTGCAGCTCGAAGCTTAAATTTTTCTTCAGTTCTTTCAGCATGAGAAATACTGAGCGTGTTCTTCCCTTTTGGTTTTCTAATTCCAGGTCTTTGCACATTTTATTATAATAATGATGACCTTATTTAATATAATAAGACTTTATTTTATATTATAATAATAAGGCTTTGTCTTCTCAAGCTGTTCTTTGAAATCTCCTGTTCCGCTTTTTTATCTTGTCATTTCTTCCATTTGCTTTAGCTATTCTCTGTTCAAGAGCAAGTTTCAGAGTCTCTTCAGACTTTCATTTTGGTCAGATTATTATAGCTTATTAGATTTTTTTCTTTAAAATTAGAAAAGCAATAAATCCTCATAATGTCAAGAATATTAATGCATAGAAAGAAAAAGTTAATAGTCACCCCTTCTCTCCAATATTATCCACTCTTTACAAACACACTCCATCCCGCTCAGCTAATCAATGTTACCAGTTTGCTATGTATTCTAGCACTTTTCAGGAATAGTCCAGCAAGCATATGCAAATACAAATTTATCCCTTCAGAGCCATGCTCTAAAAGTCTTTCAATAGAATATATATTTTTTTAATGTATCTGTCTTTATTTACTCTTTCTTTCCAGGTCAGCACATGATTTAATGAATTTTTAATTGCTTTATAATATTCTATAAATATAATATCATTGTTAACCATTTATTTCTACTGAAAAATTCAGGTAGTTTCCAATGTCTTGTCACAATAAAAATAACTACAAACATTCTAGTACAATAATCTTTATGAACTAGTGTTCATATTTCTGAAAATTTTCCAAAAATAAGATTGTTTTGTTGAAGAATGGAAGGTTTTTCTGTGCTCTTCATTCAAGTATAAAACACAGAAAGTGCACAGGATATACATACAAATACATCACTCACATAGCTATCATAAACAGAATACTTGTATGATCTCTACCCAGATTTAGAAATATAACCCTGCCAACAATCCAGAAGCCTCTTCAGGACTCCTCCTAACCTCTCCTTCTCCCAAAAGGTGAATATGATCTTGATTTCTAAAACTGCAGTTGAATTTTACTTGTTATTGAACTGTACATAAATTAAATTATATGATATGTACTTGTTCTGTATCGTGCAGGGTCTGTTTCTATTAACTGATTTTATTTTTTTCCTGTTATGCATCACATTTTCCTTCTTGTGAGGTCTAGACATTTTTTATTGGATTCTGAACATTATGATTTTACATGTTGAATGATTATATTTTGTTGTCTTCCTTTAAAAAGTGTTAGACTTTGTTCTGGTAAGCAATTAATTGACTTCAAGTTCAAATTGATTGTGTTTCAGGTTTGTTAGAGCCAATCTACACAGGTAGTCCTCGACTCACCTCATATTCGAGTTACGACAAACTGCACTTGTAACCATCTGTTTTTCATTAGGTTAGTATTTTTTGCTACGTGTTTTTATGAAATTTTTTTGTACATCTTATCATTAATAATATGTACTACATACATGCTGCAGCATGTCATTTACTAATGTTATCATTCTCAGACGCTCACTCTCAGATACTCAGTTTTATGATATACTGTTCAAAACACTACCATATAGATTCAGTTTTCTAAGCTAAATCAGAGGTTTCAGTTGTGTGAATACATGGACCTAAATGCTGATTGCTTTGCTAATGTTGATAAGCAGATTAGGTAAGAAGTGAGCTGTTACTGCAAAATATACGAAGAAAAAAAAAGAAAAGGACCGTACAGATGATTCTCATTAATTTTCTGACTAGAAATTCAATCCATTCAAAAATTCATAAACATTGGCCCAGGATAATCCAGATGATCCAGAACCTTCCACAAGTGGAATCATTACTGTAACTGACAAAATGTCTATATTGTCTAACTCTTTTTCATTGCCACAGTAAATTTTTATGATTTGTGTATTTTTATGTATGTATGTATGTATTAAAATATATATGTAAATTTATATGTAATGTTTCCAACCCCAAAAGAGAAATAAAAACCAGATTTATAAAGACACTAATAATGTTGTTAGGTGCTGTCGAGTCATCTCCGACTCACAGCGACCCTACGTACAGCTGAACCAAACACTGTCTGGTCCTGTGCTGGCTCCATGATCCCTGCTATACCTGAGCCCATTGTTGCAGCCACTGTGTCAATTCATCTTGTTGAGGGCCTTCCCCTTTTTCGTTGACCCTCCACTTTACCAAGCATGATATCCTTCTCCAGGCAATGGTACCTTGTGACAACATGACCAAAGTAGGTGAAACAAAGTCTGGCCATTCTCACTCCCAACGAGCATTCCTGCTGCACTTCTTCCAGGACAGATTTGTTAGTTTTTTTAGCAGCCCATGGTACCAAGTGAGTATCTCCAGCACGACATCCATTTGTTGAAACATCTCAATGGTTATTCCGTCAATTCCTGGAGCCTTGTTTTTCACCACTTCCTACAGTGCAGCTTCAACTTCTTCCTTCAATATTGTTGGCTCTTGATCATATGCCACCTCCTGAAATGGATGAACATCGATCAATTCCTTTTGGTACAGTGACTCTGTGTATTCCTTCCATCTTCTTTTGATGTTTCCTGTGTCATTCAATATTTTGCCCATAGAATATTTCAATTTTGCAACTTGATGCTTAAATTTTTCTTCAGTTCTTTCAGCTTGAGAAATGCTGAGCGTGTTCTTCCCTTTTGGTTTTCTAACTCCAGGTCTTTGCACATTGCATGATGATAAATGTCTTCTTAAGCTGCTCTTTGAAATCTTCCATTCAGCTCTTTTATCTTGTTATTTCTTCCATTTGCTTTAGCTACTCTCTACTCAAGGGTAATTTTCAGAGTCTCTTCTGTCATCCATTTTGGTCTTTTCTTCATTTCTAATGACCTTTTGGTTTCTTCATGGATCATGTTCTTGATGTCATCCCACAATTCCTCTGGTTTTCAGTCATTAGTGTTCAATGCATCAAATCTATTCTTTAGATGTTCTCTAAATTCAGGAAGGATATATTCAAGGTCATATTTTGGCTCTCATGGACTTGTTTTAATTGTGTTCAACTTCAACTTGAACTTGCATATAAGCAGTTGATGTTTTGTTCCACAGTTAGCCCCTGGCCTTGTTTTGGCTGAAGATATTGAGATTCTCCATCGCCTCTTGCCACAGATGTAGTCAATCTGATTCCTGTGTACTTCATCTGGTGAAGTCCATGTGTATAGCCGTCATTTGTGTTGTTGCAAAAAGATATTTGCAACAAATAAGTCATCAATATTGCAAAATTCTATCATGCAATCTCCAGCTTTATTTCTGTCACCAAGGCCAAATTTTCCAACTACCAGTGATTCTTCTTTGTTTCCGACTTTTGCATTCCAGTCACCGGTGATAATCAGTGCATCTTGATGGCATGTTTGGCCAATTTCAGACTGAAGAAGTTGGTAAAAATCTTTAATTTCCCCATCTCTGGCTTTGGGGGTTGGTGCATAAATTTGAATAATAGTAGTATTAACTTGCCTTCCTTATAGGCATATGGATATTATCCTATCACTGACAGCATTGTACTTCAGGATAGATCTTGAAACATTCTTTTTGATGCCATTCCTCTTTAACTTGTCATTCCTAGCATAGTAGATCATATGGTTGTCTGATTCAAAACGGCCAAAACAGGTCCATTTCAGCTCACTAATGCCTAGGATATCGATCTTTATGTGTTCCATTTCATTTCTGACAACATCCAGTTTTCCTAGATTCATACTTCGTGATTCCACGTTCCAATTATTAACGGACGTTTGTGGCTGCTTCTTCTCATTTTGAGTCACGCCACATCAATAAATGGAGGTCTCAAAAGCTCTACTTTACCCATATCATTAAAGTTGGTTCCACTCTAATAAGGCAGCTCTTTCCCAGTGGTATTTTGAGTGCCTTCTGACGTAAGGGGCTCATCTTCCTGCACTGTATCAGATCATGTTTCAGGGCTATTCATAAAGCTGTTCATATCAGACAGTGTTTCACCACTATTCATAAGGTTTTCCCTGGCCAGTTCATTGAGAAGTGGATGGCCTCTTCCTTCTTCCGAGTCTGTGTCAGTCTGGAAGCTCCACTGAAATCCATCCACCATGGGCGACTCTGCTGGCATTTGAAACACCAGTAGCCCAGCCTCCAGCCTCCAACGTCATAGCAACACACAAACCACCACAGTTCAACAAACTGGCAGACAAGTTCGTCTCCCTTAGCTGTTCTGAAACCTCTCCACCTCTTCCTGACTTTCTCCCTACCTGCTCTTGCCGACTGCCCTGGCTTCCTGCTTCCTGCTGATAACAATGAAATGAAAACTAAAGAAAGAAAAAAATAAAATAAAAAGGACTTAACATAGAACCTACTCACAACTGAGTCATTGGAATGAAACCTCATCATAAACCAAGGACTACCTGTAGTAGTTTTCACTCTATGGGCAATTTAGCCCCTGGGGTTTCTATTGAATGCCCCAAATGATCAGCAAGAACAATCTACACAGGCCAGTGGGAATTCAAATGATCCCAGTCCTATGTGAACTCTAGGATCTTTTCAACTCACACCTCTCCAGCCACTCTTTGCTTATACCTTGTAGGGTTTCACTCTACACACTTGAGTTTTAGTATTCAACCAAGATTCAAGGACACTCCATGCAGGTGTCTGCAGACCTTTTCCTTCACAACTCCTTTCTCTAGGAACTCTGTCTTACAATTTCCAGTCACCTTACACTCCTTGAACTTCAAGCTCTGTCTTCTCAACTCTGAGTTCATTATGTTCTGCTTTGAATTCCTCTTGCTCTGTGGCTCAGAATGTGACTTCAGGCAGAAAATCAGAGTAATCATAGGGTTCACTTCATTTGCTTCCTTTCTCCAAGGGATCATAGTCCTATGATGCCCACTCACGATATCGAAAAGCACTTGATATTTTGTTTAGTCTAAGATAGATAATTAAGTCCTTGATGTCCAAAAACAGAAGTGGTTCCAGTTATTTGTAACTTTTTACAAAGGGCATCACACCACAGGTAACCTTTGGGGACTTATATTTTTCACTCCATGTTCTATTACTAAGATTCACCTACATTTTTTTCCCATGTGTGTTTATGTGTGTGCGTGTGATTGGATAAAAGTTTACAGAGCAAATTGGTTTTCCATTTAAAAATTCATAAACATTTTGTTTTGCGACATCATTGCAATCCCCACAATATAACAACACTCTTCCCACTTCCTCCCTGTGTTTACCATTTCCTTTCATCCTTCCTTTCTATCACTTGCTGCCTTTTTAGTTTTATTCCTGGGCAAGTGCTGTCCTTTTGATCACACATGGTTGATTGTTCTAATGAGTACATATGTTCCTGGTATTATTGTTCACCTTACAGGCATTTCTATCGTTTGGCTGAAAGTTGAACACAGGGGTTGAGTTCAGTTCCTAGCCTGAAGTGTGTCAAAGGGCCATCACCTGGGGGGTTCATCTATATTCTTATATATACCTCTGAATCATTCTTTTGAATATCATATAATGGAACATTGTGTAAATAAGCCATAAGCTACTTAGCTGTTATCCTGTTGATGGACATATGGCTTTTTCCTATGATTATTATTAAGCATGTCTCCAGGTATATTTTTGTAAGAGTTTCTCTAGCACATTTAATATTTTACTTAAAGTCTTAATTAGAATGACATCCAGATGACTGGAATTAGCACCACCATTTTGGATCATGAGGTGGCCTTGGAAATGAAAGCCACACAAGAGACTGTGAGCCCCGTTTTAAAGCCCCCCTATAGCCTGGTGTTTTCAAAGTCTTGGGAAAACAGCTCTAGAGAAGGGACCATGTAAGGGTTTAACATGTGCAGTTTTGTTTATGTTGGTGGGAAACATTTCCTCTCAGCTTGTAGATTTCTAATTAAAATGAACTCTTTCCACCTTTTAAAGAAATATTATCCTTAATCTTCATAAGCCATTGTTCTGGTTACCTAGTGCCACTCTGACAGGAATATACCACAAATGGGATGCCTTGAACAAACAGGAGTTTATTCTCTTACAGTTTGGAGGGTTTAAGTCCAAGTTCAAAGTGCCAGGCTGTAGGGGCTGGGTGAAAGCCCCTCAACTTTGGGCTTCAGCTCTGCCTTCTGCTCCCAGCCCACTGAAGCTAGGAGCTTTTCTTCACTCTGACAGCGGCTAGCTCCTGAAACTGACAAGCCCAAGGTTGACAAGTAAAAAGGCACAGTTCCGATGATACCAAACCACATGGCAGTCCACTGAAAGTCCCAAGGTTGGCAGAGCGTGGCAGGCTGCTGAACAACCACACAGCTACATGCAGGGTTCAAGCGTGCCATAAGCTAGAGACCATTCCCAAAGCTATGTCTTATTTACTGGAAGCAGACCACATCCCTAAAGCAGCTACTCAGCTGCTCCAATACTTCCCACCACGGAGATAATTAACAATCTTACTATGGGGAATAACTACCTCCAACTGCCTAGCTACTCAACCAGACCTAGCCAAGTTGACACACAAACTTAACTACCACAACCATAGTGGTATTCCCATAAGAGTAGAAGACATAGAGAGGGTCAGGAGATAACTGCGGGAGACCTTACACCCAGAGCTTTCTCCCAAGTTGTGGAAACCACTTCTTTACAGTTCTCCTCACAGTGTACAGAGTGAAAAGTACTGTAGGAATTTTTGTTTTTCTTTTTCACTTAGGCCTGTAAAGTCAGAATAAAAAAATTAACTGGTGTCCTTGCCAGGTAGAAATTTGAAAACTGCAAGGACCTAGTGCCTTGTCAATGCCAGCCTGGGGCCCTGAGTGGTTGAGCACTGTCATCCCTCCCACTCATCCGTAGTTCCTCACCAGATGGCAGGCAGCTAACGCTCATGGACCGCTCTAAGCAAGACACATTAGAAATGTAGGGCACTCAAACCTGCCCCTGACGTGGGTCATTTTTTCCTGCAGGAAAAGAAACCAGGAAAATAATTGCCTTAGAAATAATCAGTGGGCATCCTATACCCAAATCCCACCAGATGCCCATGCCTCCTGGGCGTCAGGTAATGGCATGCTTGCTAGCTGTGATGATGTGCACCAATGACCCAGAAGGCTTTCGTAAGAAGTCTCCTCACAGCATCGTGATGATTTGGAATGTTTAGCTGAAAATAAACTCCTGCCTCTAATTTGCACTTCATGCCTTTAAGCTTCCAAGGCGTCACTTCCACTGTTGCTGGGTGAAGAATGACAGGATTTTGCACCAATGCTCCAAGAAGCACAGAGCAGCCGCCCCTACACCTCTGCATTGTGACTACCACCACTGCTGATAGACAAGAGATAATTGGTGTTGCTGGAACACGGCTATGACTCCACAGAGGGCAGAGCAGTCATCTAAAAACAGGACATTGGTGCCCAGCATCTGAGCTCTGACAGTGGGGTGAGAGCTAGTGTTACCAGACAGGTCAGTATGACCTCGGAGGTTACAGTGCCCTGTTTGGGTCCTGGCTCCCACTCCCTCAGCTTCCATGTCACTTTTATGCCACTCTTCTATGTTCTGGGCTTTTGCTAGGGCAGCCGCAGAAAAGTGTTAGGTGACACTTGATTCCTATAAAGTATTCAGGTGGTGACTGCACACCACCCACAAGTCACAACTATATTTAGTGAAGGAGATTTTTAGCACAACCATTGATAGTACTGAAAGTACTGGCACATGGGCAGCCAGATTACCCAATAAACAAGATATTCCAACTCAAACCAAAACTCATTGCCATTGAGTCAATTCCAACTCATAGTGACCCCCATTGGGTTTCTAAAGCCGAAAGTCTTTACAGAAGCAGACTGCCTCATGTTTCTTCCTCAGAGCAGCTGGTGGGTTTGAACCACCAAACTTTTAAGTTAGCAGCCAAAATGCCTTAACCACTACACCACCAGAGATCCTCAAGCAAGGGTCCAATTATGCCTTGCTACCAATCTGCAGTGCATAATTTCACCAGTCCCCCACCCCATGAGAGAAATGGTAAATCCATGTAGAATTGCTCACCACAGATTAGCAAGTAAACACAATGAAGCCCATGCATACTTTGCTCAGTGCCAGCCAGTACATACCATGCTTACTGTTTAATCCACTCCACACATCATGGCTCTTTGTATTATGCCAGTGAGCCTATCCAAATGTCAACCTTGTTCCATGCCAGCTAGAAACATAATCACTTTTAACTTAACCCAGGGAGAAAACAGAATCTAATATTTAAAAATAAAGGAAGAAGCATACTTTGGCGATCAGCCAATCAAATGATTAATTAAATCTAATGACCTATGTATCTACACCTTTTGTTGGGGGTTGCCCTCACCAGACCACCCCTCAGTCACTAAGTTGTCATTATGGAGGCCCAACCATAGCCCTAAGGCCTAAGTTAATGTGTGTAGCTTGGGGTGGGGAAGGACATCTCCCTCAGATGGAGGTTTGAAGTAGAGTGCCTAACACTCTCCGAAGCAGGGGTAAATATCCCATTTCACAAGGGGTGCCAAGAGACCACCTGGGCCAGGCCTCAGTTAACAAAGAGTCTCAAATTAAAAATGTTAAAGCTATCTGCAAAAGAAATTATGTAAACAGTCACCAAGATACCCTGGCAAGAAGAAAGAAAACAACATTCAAGGTTAAACTTTAAAATAGTATCCTATTATAAATAAATAAATTAGCATCTTGTTAACCAATGGCATTGGTTGGAGTACATTATAATAATAACAACAGAAATAATGACTAATTCTTATATAGTCGTACTCTTCTGAGACTGTATATGTAATAGCTCATTTAGTCTTCACAAAAAGACAAATATTGATGATCCCACTTATATGACATGTCTAGATTAGGCCAAGGCATAGAGACAAAAGTTTATTACTGGTCACCAGGGGCTGGGGGCAGGAAGTAGTGATAGTTATTGCTGCAAAGGTACTGAGTTTCTGTTTGGGGTGATGTTAAACTTGGAAATGAATAGTGGTGATGGTTTTTCATGGTGAATGTAATTAATGTTACTGAATCTAAAATGCTTTAAATGCAAACTTTTATTATATGTATTTTACCATGATAATTTTTTTAAAAGAAAACCTGTAAGGAGGAATTACTATGCCCATTTTATGGTTCCCTCTGAGTTCTCTCAGTTTTCCTTTGATGGGACTGAGGTAGAGTGAGATCCTACAACATGCTCAAGACACACAGCTAAAAAGTGATGGTGTCAGTATTTGAACACAGGCTGTCTGGACTCGTGAGCTTCTTGAAATATAACTGGCAATGCCAAGGCCCTATGAGGGATCTGATCCTATCCCCCAGAGTCCCTGTGCTTAACCACTAAGAAGGTGATATCATTTTTTAAAATAAAGTTTTGGTGATAGCACAACCACATTGTAATTTTATGACTTGAAAGCACTGATGTCTTAGCACTTGGCATTTCACCATTTCTTAATATCCCCAAAATTGAAGAACCCCAGCCTCTCTAAAAGGCCCTCAGCCAAGCTAGCAACAACCTCTTCTTCACAAGGATTGTTCTTACTTTAGACAAAAATAATACAAGTTCTCTGAAATACAAGGATTTCAGAGACTCCATGAATGGGTCTTCCTCTATGCTGCAGAGTAGCTCCTTTTTTGGCCTTGCTAGGTTCTCAACTCAAAGCTCTCCAGGATCAAGAGAGCTTCTTGGTACCTCATAACTGCTGACAACAAGGCCCCATGAGGAGTCTGATCCTATCCCAGGCCCTCCAAGGGAGCGGCAGAGCCAGGGGGAAATGCCAGGCATCCCAGCCAAGGTACTAAGAGATATTGCCCAACGTGAGCTCTAACTGACCTACGAAATGAAAAGGTTGCTCTTAAAAGCTACCAGTTGGATTGGAAAACTTACCAGAAAAAGAATCCCAAGTACACTGGAGGAGCATATTGTGTATAATTAGTACTTGATGTATGGGCGGTAGGTTTTATTCATTCAAAACCCATCTATTACCCCTTCCTGGGAAGTCACTATGGTAGGCACTGTGATAATGGAGATGAATGATTGACATGAGAGTCCAGAACAAGGGCAACAAACACACAAACAAATCACTTAGGTACAAAGTGGTTGGTACAGAGTGTTACAGTATATACGAGGGCTAGGAGAGCCTGGGGAGGGAGATTTTAATTCCACAGAGGAAATAAGTGGGAAGGCTTCATTAAAGAAGCTGACATTGTAATGCAGAGGGTGACAAGCAATTCTGCCTAAACCCACAGAAGACCACCAGAAGGGGGCTCTCACACTGTTTCCCTGTAGATATGAGAGAAAGCAGCAAACGCCATCCCACCCTCTAAACACACACACATGTTCTATTGCTATGACTTACACCACACGGCAGGGCTCAGCTACAACAGGTTAATGACCTCTAAAAGTTTGCCATGTCCCTTCTCTGTGAGTTTTACAAAAACATGTAGCAGCACGTAGCACACCTCCAGCCCACCGATCTCTCCTTGTGACTTCTCTCCCCAGTATTCAGCCTCCCACCTGCTTTGGAAACCAGTTAAGAAATTATCTACTATGCATTGTTGTTGTATCTCTTGCCATGGAGTCCATTTTGACTCATGGGAGACCCCACATGTGCAGAGTAGAACTGCTCCATAGGGTTTTCAAAAACAGATTGCCAGGCCTTTCTTCTGAAGCACCCCTTGGGTACAAACAGCCAACCTTTAGGCTAGTAGTCGACTGCTTAGCTGTTTGCACTACCCAGGGACTCCCCAGTATCCAGAGGTTACCAAAGAACAGAAGGCAGATTCTATGTCTAAAGCAGAAAAAACATGACATATTCCAAAGATCCTGGGAGTTAGCAGACAGAGGCTCTTGTTCTACCACTAACTGTGTGGTGACCTTGGGCAAGCCCCTTCACCATGCTGTACCTCAATTCCCTTTCTGATCTCCTCAACAAAATAATTTCCCTCATTCTCCTCTATTTCAGCCCATTGTTTGACTCCATCCTTTCACACAATCTGTAATTATTTGCTTTATTGATTCATCTTTTCATTTGTTTTAGTCTATAGTCTTCACTGGAATATAAGCTCCTTTTGGTCATCTGAACCCTCATTTTATACCTAGCATATGACACAGAGTCAACACTAATAAATATTCACTTAATTAATTTAATGAACAAATGAATAAGTAACATCAAATAATTTGCGGCTTTTTTTCATCAGAACAAAAAAAAAATGACAATTATATGCAAAAAAAGGAAAATTTCCCTTCTGTGCTTCCCAGGGAAGAAATGGATAGAAAATCCATCTGCTCATCAGCTGCTGCTTCTTATAAACATGTTGTTGAAGATCAAAGAGGAAAAGTCATTATTTCATATATTGGTGTTTTGAAAATACCCAAGGCAATTTTTGTGAGCAAAGAAATGTATAAGTCTTTCTTATCTTTATGGAACTTCTTATCTTCTTAGGATTTCTCCCCTAATTTCTATTGTCATTTTAGTCAACACTTAGATATGCGGTCTAGCCAACTACCAAGCCTCACCTAGTTTCTCCACTTTTATCATGCATTTGTTCATCAGGATTTTTGCATCATTTTCTTAAAATCAAACTGAAACTGAAAAGTGTTGAAATGCTTAAAATAATTTTTATTATATTAGCAGAAACTATGTGACACAAACCACTATAATTGACTGCGATTAGCAATTGCTTTCCTGTATAGTATTTAGTTAAGATGGTGGTTGGTTAATGACCCTAGTTTCCACTTCACAGCCATTGCAGCCAATTGGCCCATCCCAAACTAATGGACAAATCATAGATAATTGCAGATTATCTTGTTCCCCCTGACACTCTTATCTCTTCTTTTATTTGGTGACTTTGGCCAGAGTTTTTATCTACTCTTTGCTTATTTGCTTTCCAAATAGCTAAAATGATATACTGGTACTTGCAGTTTATACAGAAGTGGAGAGCTGAGTCTTCTTGAAATATCTCTTCCAGAAAGGTATAGTTTGTATACTCTGTGCTGACTTTCTGAGAACTTCTGGTCAGATCAAACACTTCTAAGCAATACTGGATGTTTATGACACAAGTTAAGCCAAATCCTGATGTTTTTGTTTTAGATCCTATTTGGTCAAGACATTTAATAAATCAAATAAGTCAAACTAAATAAGACAAGCCTTCCCAACCTATTTTCCATCTTCCTTCACTCCTCCTTCCTTCACTGTCATCAAATCAAACTATGCCTTGTTCCTTACACAAATCATCAAATCAAACTATGCCTTGTTCCTGTCTATTCCTGAGTCATTCTCTTCTGAATAGTCTTCTTTCATGCCTCTTAAAGCCCAAGATTGGATAATCTACTTCCATAGTTATATCGCCTCCAAAACCCAAGAAGGGGTCACTATGAGTCGGATCTGACTTCGCAGCAGTGAGTTTGGTTTTGGTTTCTTTAAGGCCCTACCAAGGAGCCCTTGTGGAGCAGTGGTTAAGCACTTGACTGCTAACTGAAAGGTTGGCTGTTTCAAACCCACAGGAGCTCTGCAGGAGAAAAGACTTAGCACACTGCTCCCATAAAGATTACAGCCTAAGAAACCCTATGAGGCAGTTCTCCTCTGTTATATGGGATGATTATGAATAAGAATCAGCAACACAACAGCACACAACAACATGGCCCAACTCTCTGTTGCCTTCTCCATGAAACTATATCAATCCAACTGCAACTAGTCTGAACTGCCATGGGACTCTCACTTCTCTTACAGGACTTTTCTCTTTCTGACTTATCTTATAGATATTTACAAAATTTCTAATCTCCTGTATCAATAAGTAACTTGCATGCAGGAACCAATTCTCCGTCATTTTCACACTTCACAGAGTGCCTAGTCTATTACTTGGTTGAATAAATGAATATTTTTTGCTTGTGAGATGAAATACCTGTCATACACCTCTAGCTTAATGTATGTTATTAATAATGTATAGCATCCCATCATCCCTTTGGCACCTCAATGTCAGTAGAGAACTGGAAAGTTAGTCAGTGAACTACAGCAGGACCTGAATGGACTTTTTCCAATCAATGAACATTCAGTGCCTAGGGCTCAATCTAGATATATCACAGGTTTACAGTGTTGTTGTTGCATGCCATAGAGTTGATTTAGACTCATAGAGACCCTATAAGACAGGGTAGAACTGCCCCCATAGAGTTTCCTAGGCTGCTCTCTTTATAGGAGCAGATCACCAGGTCTTTTCTCCTGCAAAGCACCTGGCATATTTGAACCATCAACTTTTCAGTTAGCAGCTCAGCACTTAGCCACTGCACCACCGGAGCTTCTTAGGTTTATGGTAGGAATAGTAATTCCACATTGAGCTAAGTGATAAGCTAAGACTACAGACAGAAAACATCAGCACCTCTTACTTAGAGAAGCTAGGAAATACAGACAGAGAAGACTTAATCCCAAATTGCAGGTGTATTGAACTTTGCAAAGATGTCTTGTTAGAAGAAGAAAGATTTTCATCCAGTTCTCCACTCAATTAATTCTCTCATAAGAATTTGGAAAAAGGCATCAGACTTTGGAGCTATCCAGGCCTGGTTTCATGAGAGAAGTAACAAAATGTTATCTGGGGAAAGCTTGGGAGTACTTCTTGATGGTGACTTCAAAAGGTCAGAGATATATCCTAAACTCCCCAATAATCTCATGTGATTCTGTCATCCACAAATAACTAAATTCATCTGGAACTTTGTCCATTTATTACTTGACTCTCTTATGCGGTTGTTGGGTTAAATAATACTTCCTAATTTATTAATTCATTTATGATCTCTCGATCTTTCTCTTTCCATGTAGAAGAATCCTTATCTTCTTGATGTATTCTCTCCCAGAAATTGCTACCTTCCTTTCACCATTTAGTACTCTTCTCCTGGAATTTCTCCAGCTCCATTGCATCATTCTTGAAAGAGGTGGTCAGAAATTGTAGAAACTCCAGCTTCATTGCCAATGCCTTTTGCCAACATCTGCCCACATACTCCCTCTAGCCAAAAGCAACCCCTTCACTGCTTGCCCAGGAAGGCCACAGTCTAAGTGCCTGCTGCTACATGCTGAAACCCCCTCATTAATAATGTCTTTCTTGTGCTTGATCCTCATAGTTTGCAAAGTTGGTTCACAAGACATTTTCTTATTTGATAAAATAATCTCAAGATGCAGGCAAGGAATATACTAATATCCCCATTTAATAGAAACAGAGGCTCAAAAAGTTTAATGCATTGTCCAAGGTTATAAAACTATCAGTGGTGATGCAGGAATTAAGCTCAGATCTCCTGACTTGTACTCACACCATCCACCTCCATATTTTTATGTTAACAAACACCCCAAATCTGCATAATCCACTTCTAATATCTACCTCAGGTCTTCTCCTGGTTTGGGTGGAAATTTTGAATTTGGAGCATATGAAGCCCCAGGTAAGAACCACTTCCTTCAGCAACCTCAGCTGCATGAGTCCCACACCTGAGTGACTGACTCTCCCAAAACCTCTTCTAACCTTGATCCCCAGCTTCCCAAGAAAGACAGGGAGGGCCAGAGCATTTCTAAACTGCGCTGCTGCTCTGATTAATAGCATTTCAGTACAAGCCCCAATTTCTGCCTAGCAGTAAACTGGGCATATTAAGTGCTCAATAAGTATTTGGCAAATTGCTATCTGCTTTCTACTTGTTTTCTGACTCACTGCCTCTGACTCATATGTTCATAGACATTTCCCCATATCTCTAT
>NW_006921880.1:720147-721507 GCF_000298275.1 Orycteropus afer afer
TTTTTTAAAGTCCTCAAAGTGACATCTTTGTACTGATTTACCTTCTCAGGGTGCCCATTTTTTTCTCCAACATTAAATATCCTTATTCTAAAACAATCTTTGCCAGATTGAGTAGGGAAAAAATGACCTCTCATTACTTTATATCAAAGCCTTTTTGAATGTCTAAATAAAGTTTGCTCATAGGTTTACATATGTTTATTTGCATATTTACCCTCTCAAAAAGCACATTTCTCCAACACTCCACACTTGTTTGTTTAGTATTTATTATGGTCAAATCCCTGTAGTAAGTGTATTTTCCAAATGAATTATGTTTATTTTATGCTTATTGGTCATATACTTTATTTTTTATTCGGATTCCAGCCCATAAATCCTATGGTTACTACTGGAACTTTCTAATAGGTATGAGTTATGTTGCTAATCCACCAGTTATCTGGTAACCTTCTGTAATTACAGGGTTCATGTTTTAACCAACAGTTCCACAGTTTTACCTCCAGAAATAGCTAGGTGGGGGCCATATGCCCAAATGATTTATTTGCATCTAAATTGCCATTTTGTTCTAGAACATTCTGTGTATGCTTCATCATTTGATATATTCCATCTGGCTTGGCACCTGCCAAAGTTAGTCTAAGTGTCCAGTCCAGCATTATGTCTGAGGCACTATTGCCAAAGTGACTTGGAGGCACTAGGCTTAATATCTTTTAGAATGTCACTACTAGGAAGAGAAATCAAGTTTAAGGTTCAAAAACATGGTAACAATAATATAGTGTCTGCCTAAAATCCAGTACTATCTTCATTTACTAGCCAGAAGTCAATGAATTTAATTCAGTTGCAGAAATGTAGTTCACAGAATCGGTTAGTTAGGGTTCACTCAGGAAAACAGAATACACATCAGTTAGAAATAATTTAATACATGGATCTAGCTATAAAAGTGTTGGAAAAGTTGAAAGGCCAAACAATGGATAATAAGATAACACAGAGATTAGCAACATCAGGAAGTTGCTATGACCATATTATCAAAACCCAGATGTCAGGGCAACAAGGTAAAAGCTGGAAACTCAAGATTCCTCCTGACAAGCTCAATTGGCAACATACTACACAAAACATTGTTCCACCTCCTACTTTGGCGAGCAGCAACTGGGATCTTAAAAGCTTGCAAGCAGCCATCTAGGTGCAACAATGGGTCTCTCCTTGTCCAGAGCAAAGAAGAATGAAGGAAACCAAAGATTCATGGAAACAATTAGTCCTAGCAACTGGTACACCATGTGATCTGTAGCCTATATGACTATGAGACCAGAAGAACTAGATGGTGCCCAGCTACCACTGTCAATCACTCAGAGGGGGATCTGTGTAGGAGATCCTG
>NW_006921880.1:722777-724285 GCF_000298275.1 Orycteropus afer afer
GACTCATAGAGATCCCTCCTTGGGTTTCTGAGGTTGTATCTCTAGGGAAGTAAATTGCCCAGTCTTTCTTCTGAGGAGTGGCTAGTGGGTTTGAACTGCCATCCTTCTGGTTAGTAGTCAAATGCCTATGCCACTAGAGCTCCCTAAGACAGAGTGTTGGGCCATATTAAATTAGAACCCTGAAAATAACCAACAGAATTAAAAACAGAAACAATTAAAAAGAAATAAAAACTGGTTGTCTTTGGGTAGTGGTGCTGTGATAGGGAAAGGTGGAATGATAGTCCATTGCTTATTATGATAAACTTTTCTATGTAAGTTTTTTTAACCATTATAGGTTTTGTACCCAGATTGTGTACATGCTGTTCCCTTTACTGGAATATTCTTTCCCCAAATATCTTTTGGCTCACTCCTTTATTTCCTTCAGGCATTTGCCCAAATATCACCTTCTCAATGATCTTTCCTTGACCACTATTTAAAATAGCAACTTCTCCCCCTTCCATGCATTATTTCTCTCCATACCACTTATCATCTTTTAACATTCTATATGATTTTCTTAATCATTTTGCTTCTTTCTATCTTTCCCAATTACAATGTAATCTCCATGAGGTCAGGGATTTTGTCTGTTTTGTTACTGATACATTCCTAGCACCTGGAACAGGACCTGGCACTAATAGGTACTCAGTAACTATTTGTATGAACAAATCCTGTAAGTGTATTATTGTTATTGTTGTTAGGTGCCACCAAGTCAATTTTCAACTCATAGCCAACTCTGTGTGACAGAGTAGAACTGTCCCATAGGGTATTTTTACAATTGTTATCATTATTGAAGGATTTCTGGTAGCATAGTGCTTAAGGCACTTGACTGCTAACTAGAAGGCTGGTGGTTCAAACCCACCAGCCACTCTTGGAAGGAAGGTTGGGCAATCTACTTCATAGTGATACTGGAAGGAAACCCAAGGAGGGGTTGCTATGAGTTGGGTCTGACTCGATGGCATATAACAGCAACATCATTATTGAGTAGCTATAATATTTTGTAAAATTAAGAAATGTCTCTCAAAAACAAGTAAATATTACATTCTAAACTTGATGACATACCCTTCATCTCACCAATATGTTCTTTGCAAATTGCCAGTCCTTAGAACCTTTTGAGTAAACATGTTTAAGCTTTAATGCCATACTCTTCCAGGATAGAAGATACACACTTACCTTTGCCTCAAAACATGTAATGTTTCTTGGTGTTAGTGGATAGGTGCTCTGTTAGAAGAACAAGCATGGTAATCCATATGACTTCTTCTAATTCTCTTGCAGTGAGAATGCTTAACAAATTTTCATCTGTTGAGTATCATTTTCTGGATACTAATCAGTCTTAAGATAACCAATATTTATGTTTGGATTTCATCAAGCAGACCAGACAATACTCGGCAGCTTGACTTGATCAGACCTTTTCAGGACAAAATGGCTACGACCTCTTCCTTTTCCTTTCTGGGGGCAAATGTGAATAATACAGG
>NW_006921880.1:751087-757484 GCF_000298275.1 Orycteropus afer afer
ATTGGTGAAAGAAACGGGGTACGGGGTCTTTTGCTTAAGCCACTGACCTGGTAAGGGCAAAGACCCTAACTTAAGTTAGCTAATAAACTGTCCTATTGCATTTGCATTGTCGTGGGTTGGCATATTCTTCTCTTCCGAAATTCTCCTTTACAGCCTGGGTACAACAGTTTCACATCTAACCAAACCAAACCCATTGTCATTGAGCTGATTCTGACTTATAGATAGGCTCCATAAATGTGTTTAAATTCCACGAGCTTTGCATCTCTCACCAGAAAGCTAAATCCAGTTGGTGTTTTCATAAAGTCTCCAAACTTGCTTTGCAAAGACGGCCCTTTGTTTCCTTCTCCATATATCCAATTGTTACCAGTCCTTAAAGATTCAAATCAAATGCCCCTTCCTTCAGGAACCTACCTTACCAGAAGAATAAATGCCAGACCTCACTCTTCTCTGTTCTCCCACAGCATTTTGCTGTATTCTTAAAACATTGAACACTTTCCACTCTGCCTCACAGTATCTATGCCCATATCTGATCTCCTCCCATATTCAACTATACGCTGTGTGAGGACAGAGCTTTTGTCTGATTCATCTTCCCATTCCCCAAAGTATCTAGACTTCTAACTCTATCTTAGTATAGAAAAGATTCAATAAATAATTCTTGGAGACTTAAACACAAAAATGGTAGCAACCCTGACTACACACAATTTTACAAACAATTAACCAACAATGTATTTCTACTACTAAAATCCTAACCAAACCAGGTGCCACTGAGTTCATTCCTACTCATGGCAACCCCATGTATGTCAGAGTAGGACCATACTCCCTAGAGTTTTGATTGGCTAATTTCCTTCGAGAGGTCCCTAGGCTGTTCTTCTGAAGTGTCTCTGAAACTGAGTAGAATAAAAACTATTTCCCCCACCCTGGTACCCAGAGGGGAATAGATAAGTAAACTAAATTACCCTCAACTATTTCCCCACCCCAGGCAGATGAGTATTCAGTTCCTAAAAGAACTGAATGGAAGGAAAACATTCTTTCCAGCAGGTCACAGACTTGCTAAAAGTGTCTTAGAAAACAACTTGTAAATTAACTCTGGCCTGCGGACATGCACAATAGGGCAGAAAGGAACAAAAGTTAATGGGAATTGACCCTCTTCCCTCTGCCCAAGCCCCTATCAGCTGATGACAGGAAGGTGGTGTGACTCATCCACCTCTAGGCGCAATCCTCAACCATTTTACCCCCCAAATTCCTCAACCTTTTGTGAATATGCACAACCCCCTCTCCAGAAACCTACAAAAACTGTGTTTCATGGCATCTCGGGGAGTCAGATCTGGGTACTGGGCTACACCTACTGCTTGCATTGCCGCTTTGCAATAAATAAATTTCTCTCCTCTTAATCTCGGTGTGTAAACTGTTTTGGCCTGGCTGCGCACACCGGGCAGGGACCCATGTTTAGTCCTATAACACCTCTGGGTGGACTCAAACCTCCAACCTTTCGGTTAGTGGACAAGCATGTTAATCATTTGCTACCCATGGACTCCAAATACAATTACAGGGTAAAAAATTAGTTTTTACTCAACTATACAGAGGAAGATTATCTCACAGAATATGAATATTGTCTTGATAAAAGTCACCAAGTACTAGATTTGGAGACATCAAATCAGTGTAAATTCAAGCAGAAATAAAGTAAAATTCAGAAATCTGTTTAGTCTGGTCTTTGTATCTAATATTATAATTAATTTCACCTACATGACAGCTGAGACTAAGCCTAATATTAATGCCAAGTAACAAAGTTGATTGATATAATTTCCCTTTTTTGAATTTACTTTTTGCTTTTGGAATTTTAGGTCAGAGTAATGACCCTTAACTATTTAAGGAACAAAAATAACCACCAAATAATTTTTTTTGTAGCTTTTTTTTTTCCCTTTAACAGTAAGCCTATAACGGATTGATAGATGGGTAAATATATGAAAAAGCAAATACAGAAACATGTTAATAACTGAATAATGTAAATCAGTTTTGACAAACTTTTTCTGTAAATGGCCAGATAGTAAGTATTTTGGGTTTTGCCAATTACACATGGTCTCTGTCACAACTACCAAACGCTGCTGTTGTAGCACAAAAGCAGACACAAATAATATATAAACTAATGGGCATAGCTATAGTCCAATAAAAGTATATTTATAAAAAACAGACAGCAGGCCAGATTTGGCCAACAGATCAGGTAGTTTGCCAATCCTTGGTCTATATGGAAGGTATCTGATGTTTACCATACCATTTTCTTTAAATTTTTCTGTATGTTTTTAAACTTTTAAAATAAAATATTGGAAAAAATATTGTCTGTGAATTATGCAAAGGTCTTAACTATTATGTGAAGGTGTGAACATTAAATGCTTATGAAATATCACTAAGCTTTTGTTTTTATATGAGTTCTTCAAAACACAAAAATTCAACATACTTTTTACATATCTTTTTGCTGTTTTTGTTAGGTGCCATGGAGACAGTTCCAACTCATAGTGACCGTATGTACGACGGAATGAAGCACTGCCTGCTCCCATGCCATCCTTACAATCATTGCTATAATTGAGCCCATTGTTGCAGCCATTATGTCAATCTACCTCACTGAGGATCTTCCTTTTTTTTTTTTTGCCAACTCTCTATTTTACCAAGCATGATGACTGGTCCCTCCTGATAACATGTCCAAAATAGTGTCCTTAGATTTGGGCATTTAAGTCATTCTGAACAGGAATGATTGATCCAAGAGGTCAGTACTTGGCAATATAAGTAGAGAGAAAGTTCTCCTCCCTACATGTCTACTCATACTTTTCTCCACCAGCTCTATATGCTGGCTTTCCACTTAATTGTAATCTTTGCATTCCTGTCAGGAAAGGAGAGGTAGATATTTTGTGGTGTATCATTTCATATACAGTATATGTGCTTTTTTCCAGGTTTTTATTAACTTTGTGCTATTTAAAGCTGACATTATATAAAGTCAAATATAAAGTGACATAATTATGTATAATTTTCACCTTATGTTATTTCCCTTTTGACGTTTTCCTCTATGTGGTGCTTAATATAATTTGACATATTTTCATTTCCTTCACAATGTGGATTTTTTTTTAAAGCTACTTTTTCTGGCAGTTGTGGCACTGGTTACCTTAAGCTAATAAAAGGAATCTAAATTTGTATGTATTTATAATATCAACTATGCTGGAAAGAGCAAGATGGTAATTGGGCCTTAGGACCTATGTACTGTGTAGCCTTCTTAAACTGAAGCAAAAGAAAATAAAGTTATATATATATATATATAATGTATATAATATACATAAAGGAGCTCTGGTGGTTTAGTGCCTAAGGCATTTGACTGCTAACCAGAAGGCTGGTGGCTCAAACCCAGGAAGACTGGGCAATCTACTTCCATAGAGATACCACCTCAGATACCCAAGGAAGGGTCACTCTGAGTCGGAATCAACTCGACGGCAGTGAGTTTGGTTTGGTTGAGTATACATAATTACTGCCTTAGTTCATAATTCAAACCAGATGCTAGACATAATCATAGTGTCTATGTGAAAACTCTTTGAAGCAGTTCTACTCTGCACACATAGGTCACCATGAGTCAAAATCGACTGACAGCAATACCAATGTCTATGGCAGAATATTTCTTCAGCCTTGTGAAATTCTTATGGCCTTAGGGCATACCATTCTCTATGAAAAAAAAAAACTCATTGTCATCGAGTCAGATCCAACTCAAAGTGACCCTTCCTTGGGTTTCCAAGGCAGTATTACTATGGAAGTACACTGCCCAATCTTCCTTCCAAGGAGTGGCTGGTGGGTTTGAACCACCAGCCTTCTGGTTAGCAGTCTAGTGCTTTAGGCACTACACCACCAGAGCTCCCACCATTCTCTGTAGAAAAAAAAAAGGGGGCAGAGAGGAAAAAGTCTATGTAGGATCAGTTCAGCCACAGTCACTAATGCTTTCTCTTGCTGACCCTCATTCCCCCCAGATGCCGAAAGCTGCCTGCCAGTCAAAACAGAGAGTCCCATTAGCCTTCTTGCCACTTGGCTGTTTTATGGAATCCCTTGGTATTCAGAGGAGCTGGCCCTCTCATGCTGCAGTCATGAGCACCCATGAGCATCTTCACTAACCACCCATAGTCACCAGTCTTACTCTGGAAAGTCATTATTTTAAATGAAAACACTGGGGCTGAAAGAAGTTAATTAATACACTGCTTGCCAGGGTGAATCTCTTCTAACTTCTGAACTCTCCTGGCTGTCCCTGTCCCATCATCACTATTTCCTGACAAGACAATCGTCTTGCAAATTGCATGATTTGTGGAATAGTGGAAAGAGTACAAACTCTGAAGTCAAATAGACCAGGTTCTACTCCAATCACTACCACTTATTAGCTATGGATCTTATGTAAGTTCCTTAACCCTGCTGTGGTAGGCTAATAATGTGTCCCCAAAATATGTCCACATCCTAATCCCTGGAATCCATGAATGTTACTTTATATGGTAAATTTATTTACAGTGGTTAAGTTGAAGATCTTGAGATGAAGAGATTATCCTGATTATCCTGATAGGTCTAATGCCTAACTACCATTTCACATATCCTCATAAAAGAGAGGTAAAGGTAGATGAGACACCAGACACACAGGGGGAAGGTGATATGAAGACAGAGGCAGAGATTGAATCGATGCATCCACAAACCAAATAACACCAATAGCCACCAGAAACTGGAAGAAACAAAGAATGGATTGTCCTCTGAAGCCTCTGGAGGGAACTAGCCTTGCTGCCACTGTGATTTTGGGCAATAACCCTACAGAATCCTGAGAAAATTAGTTTCGTTATTTTAAACCACCCAGTTTGTGGTAATTTATTGCAGCAACCATAGGAAATAACGTACCTGCTAAGCCACAGTTTCCTCATTTGTTGAATGGGAATAATAATATTGGCCACACTGGGTTATTGTGACAACAAAAACTAACAAATGTGAAATCCTAACTCAATGTCTGCCCCAAAGGCATAGGTTACATAGAGCTACTGCTTCTATTATTATTATCTGCCTTATTTTTTAATATGGGTAAAAGACTGTGAATAACTTATTCTAAGTCCTCATTACTGTTTTAAAAGTCAGTCACATCACATAATCAGTGGTATAATTTTCATACAGGAAGAACTGCTATGTATTTTTAGTTCGTATCAAAATAATACTTGTCATATATAATCTGCTTAGTGTAGTATTGCTATATTCTCATGAAATGCCATATCCATTCATGCCAATAATTAAATGAGCCATGTTGCATTTTTCCTAGTATTTAATTTTTGCATTCTACCAGAAATTACATGTTTAAAATGGAAAATAAACATTTCCAGCTGTTTTAAGGACAGCAAATCTAAATTTGAACAGCTGAATTCTGGAAAAACTACAGCTCTTTTAAATATGCTACACTTTGAAAAAGAAAACTAATGTCAATTCCTGATTTTTCAGGGGTTGAACGTTCACTGAGGTGTAATTAGAAGAGAGTAGGAGTGTTATGTGACAGAAAACTGCTTTCCCAAATACAGAAGTGTAGTATGTAGAGGAGTAAATATTCATTTAACAAATTATCACTAAGAAATTGTGCTAGGCACTTGAGAATGGAAACGGGATAAAATAGAACTTCTCCCTTGGAAGGACAGTGATGGGCATAAAAGGACAGTAGAGAGACATGGAAGGGAAAGTAAAGGACATTGGAAGGACAATGAGGGACATAGAAATAAAGGCAGATAGATTCACATGTAATACCAACAGCTAATATTTATAGTATCTACTTTGTGCCAGACATTGCTAACCCTTTACATGCATCATTTCATTTAACCTTTACAATACCAACGTAGATGATCAGGAACACAACAATGTCCTTTCTCATCACTTCCATTCAACATTGTACTGGGGATGCTAGCCAGTGCAATTGATAAGGAAAAGGGATAAAAAGCACCGAGACTGGAATGAAAGAAGTAAAGCTATCTTAATTCACAGGTGGCATGATTATCTATATAAAAATTAGGTGGACTCACTGTCAACCACTCGGAGGAGAATCTATGTAGGAGATTCTGGATAGAGAGGGAGAACAATGTGGAACAAAACTCAAAATCATTTGGAAAAAAAAAAGACCAGGTTTGCTGGTCTGATGGAGCCTGGTGGAACCACTGAGACTATAGCCCCTAGATGCCCTTCAGGTCTGGAATTGAACCCACACCTGTGGCTTCCAGCCAAACAAAAGACAGGCATAGGAATTGAACATTTACCTGAGGTAGATATACTCCTTGGAGAGAACAATCATGGGAGAAAGAAGGGCTGTTTATGCACAGGGAGACAGCTCAGGGGGCAGGAGTGCATGGAGGGATGGACACAGGGAAGA
>NW_006921880.1:757584-765553 GCF_000298275.1 Orycteropus afer afer
AGAAGGGCTGTTTATGCACAGGGAGACAGCTCAGGGGGCAGGAGTGCATGGAGGGATGGACACAGGGAAGAGGTAACTATGGGGAGGAAGTGAGAGGGGAGCTGTTGCATTGAGGTAAATTGTAGTCAATGTCATGAGACAACATGTATGAACTGCTGTATGGCAAGTGAATTTGCCCTGTAAACTTTCACCCAAACAACAATAAAAAAAAAAAAAAATTAGGTGGACTCTATGAAAGAAAAAAGCTAAAATAACTAATAAATGAGTCTAAATATGTTGCAAGAAACAAGACTAATATATAAAATTAATTGTATGTTTATATATACTAACAATGAACAGTTAGAATTTAAATTTTTTCAAAAAAATACCATTTACAATAAAAAAAATATGAAACATTTCAGGGATAAATCTGACAAAAGATGGGAAGGACTTGTACAGTAAAAATTATAAAACATTTAGAAAAATAAAAGAACTAAATGAATGGAGAATTATAATATTTTCTTAAGTTGAAACAGTCAATATTGTTAAAATGTCAATCCTCCCCAATTTGATCTAGAGATTCAATGCAATCCCAATCAAAATCTCATTAGTTTTTGTTTGTTTGGTTTTTGGTTTTTGGTTTTTCTTTTAGAAATGGACATACTAATACTAAAATTTGTGTGGATGTTTAAAGAACTGATTGTTGCTGTTATATGCCACCAGTCAATTCCAACTCATAGAGAGCCTACATGTGTTAGACTGGGTTCTCTAGAGAAACAAAACCAGTAAAGCTTGTATATATATACATAGAGAGAGAGATTTATCTTAGGAAAATGGCTCACACACTTTTAGAAGCTGGCAAGTCCAAAGTTCCTGGATCAAATGTCAATCTGGAGGCTTTTCCACATCAAGCTGGAGGCTTTTCCCGACTCTTGCAGCCTCAGGGGCTGAGGAGCTCAGAGCTGGCAGGCAGTACACCAGCTGTTGACTCCAACGAATGACGAATACAAGATCTCCAGGCCAAATGGTGGATTGTTCACTCATGGACAGTTGTAGGCAGCACAACAGAATCCCGATCCACAGAAGAATGTCTCCTTTCCCAGAATGTCCACAGATATACTGGAAGCAGGCCATACCCCTAGGGAAACTCCCTTTCAACAGATTGGCTGCTCAGAACATAGTCATCTGATTCCCTCACGGGAACGACCACACCATAGCAGCTCAAACCACACAGAATTGTGGTCCAGCCAAGTTGACACACAGCTCCAACTATCACAGTCCACCCCTTGTCAACTTGGCAGTTGTACACATCTTAATCACATATAAACTCTAAATAAGGACAATTATAAAGTCATATCTGTGCCTAACATGATACGCTAACACACGTACAACCAAAACACATTAACCTTATTTACATTTCACAGTTCATAACAGAAGGAAACAAAAATATTTGATGCACATATACAATGAAGAACTATAACAATCACAGTCCTTGTTTCTGCAACTGGTCATGTAGTCATAGCTGATATTCAGAACTACCTTCTTCCACCACCCATTCTGTATTTCCCTTGTCTTCACCAAGCACCTCAGCTGGTCATGGTTCTTTGAAATTGGTATCAAGAAAAAAGGCATTGGCCAGATCAATAACTGCATACCAAGTACCAGGAGATGTACTAATTTGCTCAAGCAATGAAACCACATCAGGAACAGCAGCTGCAATTGGAGTCACCACCTGATTAAGCTTATGATAATCTACTGTCATTCTCCAAGATCCATCTGCTTTTTGCACAGGCCAAATAGGCGAGTTAAATGGGAATGTGGTGGGAATCACCATCCCTGCATCCTTCAAGTCCTTAATGGTGGCAGTAATCTCTGCAACCCCTCCAGGGATGCGGTATTGCTTTTGGTTTACTATTTTTTGTAGGTAGAGGCAGTTCTAATGACTTCCACTTGGCTTTTCCTATCATAGTAGCCCTTACTCCACATGTCAGGGAGCCAATGTGGGAATTCTGCCAATTGCTCAGTATATCTATTCCAATTATGCATTCTGGCACTGGGGAAATCACTACAGGATGGGTTTGGGGGCCTCACTGGACCCATTGGGAGACATACCTTAACTAAGACTCCAATCGACAACTTGACCTCCATATGCCCCCACTCTGACTGTTGGGCCACAATGACACTTTGGGTCTCTTGGAATTAGTGTCAATTCAGAACCAGTGTCCAGTAATCCCCAAAAAGTCTGATTATTTCCTTTTCCCCAATGTACAGTCACTGTTATAAAAGGCCTCAGATCCCTTTGGGGAAGGCTAGGAGAAAGACTGATGTTATAGATTTTTGGCAATGTAGTGGGGTCTTTCCTCAAAGGAACCTGGCCTCCCCTTCATTCAAGGGGTTGTGGGTCTGTAAATTGACTCAGTCTGGGAATTGATTGAGAGGTCATGACTCTGTATTCTGGTGATTCAATCTAAGTTGCTGTTCATGTGACCTAGAATTCTTCTGTCTATACAGATCAAGTAGATATTTAATAGGCTTACCATGTATTTCACTGCTAGGAACACCATGAGCAAATAGCCAATGCCATAATTCCACACTTGTCAGACTATTCTGATTAGTGTTCCAACTCTACTGTCCATTATGGTAACCACACCCACCTTGCCTTTGTCAATTAACTGCTGCCACTTGGCCCCTACTACCACAGGGTCCAATCAGCCCCATCGTAGTTAAGTGTCTTAGTTCAATTAGGGCAGTTCCCACTGTCAAATCAGGTTTACATAAAATAGCAATCACAGCAGTCTTCAAGGATGCTGGAGCTCCCTTCACAAATTTATTCCTCACCGTACTGGTGAAAGGCATGTCTTCTGGACTCTCCATTTCTGGCTCTAGGGGTCTAATCTGATAAATCCATTCTAACAGACCAATTTCCCTAAGCCTCTGGATACCTTCTTCTACATTATACCAAGGCAGGTCTGGTACTTCAGCTTGACTTAAGGTAGGCCACTGCATAATCCATGCTTCAGTAAACCAACCAAATAAACTATTAGATCCTTTCCTAACCTCTTGAGCTGAAACACTGAATGAAGAATCCGTGCTTAGTGGGCCTAAATCAATAAACTCAGACTGATCCAATCTACATTCCTTGCACCATTATCCCACACCCTCAGTAGCCATTCCCATACATATTCTCCAGGTTTCTGTCTGTACATGTTAGCAAAATCAAGTAGGTCTTTTTGGGTGTAGCGTACCACCTCCTCAATCACACTTTCTATTTCACCTTTTGGGGCTCGCTTGGACTTAACTTTAGTTATAGGTCTAGCAGCAACAATGAGTGGTTGGGGCAGTTCCTAAGAACATTCAGCAATGTCTTCCATGGCCTCTGCCTCAGGCAATGACTCAGCAGGAACACTTGAGCTAATCCCATCAAACTGAGGTGGAGGGGATTATGGCTTTACAGTAATCCTTTTGGATGGGAGGGATTCAACAGAATTTACTGGCTCCTTATCCTGATCTTCCTGACCATCTTCTGCCCATATGTTGCCATTCCAGGTTTCAGGATCCCATTTTTTCCCAATCAATGCCCTCACTTTAACTTCAGACACCATTCTGGGTTAACAATTTAATTGGCGTTGTAATTCAGCCACCCTTACAATAAGACTCTGGGTTTGGTTTTCAGCAATATCATCTCTGGTACTAGAAGATATAAGACATTCTTTCAGAGCACAACTGGAATCACTGAGGTCTTTTATGCAGTGCTTAAGCCGAGACTCAGCAGCTCTGAGCTCATCTCACTCTTTCACCACTTTGTCTAGTGTAAGTAGGACCAACCAACCAGCTTCTTTATACTCTTCATGCTGACAAAATTGCAGAAAAGTATCAAATATCCATTCACCCAAAGTGTCACTTCTAACAAGTTCTTGATCTATTGGTGATGCTATTTCACGTATTAATGTTGCCACCTCACGCCACGGATTAGCAGGGCCCTCTTTACTAATAGAGGTGGGTCACTAGTGTCTTTAAGATTAATCAAACTAGAGAACCAATTTAGGAAGCCTATCCTTATGATTTTGTCTCTCTAGGACCACTCCCAGTACCAAATGTGTTAGACTGTGTTCTCTAGAGAAACAAAAACAGTAAAGCTTGTATATATATATAGATAGAGAGACAGAGAGAGAGAGAGAGAGAGAGAAATTTATCTTAGGAAAATGGCTCACACACTAATAGAAGCTGGCAAGTCCAAAGTTCCTGGATCAAACATCAAGCTGGAGGCATTTCCACGTCAAAGCTGGCAGGCAGTATACCAGCTATTGACTCCAACGAATGACGAATCCAAGATCTCCAGGCTGAATTGTAGATTGTTCACTCACAGACAGCTGTAGGCAGCACAACAGAATCCCAATCCACAGAAGAATGTCTCCTCTCCCAGGATGTCCACAGGTATACCAGAAGCAGGCCACACCCCTAGGGAAACTCCCTTTCAACAGATTGGCCACTCAGAACATAGTCATCTGATCCCCTCATGGGAACAACCACACCACAACAGCTCAAACACACAAAATTGTGGTCCAGCCAAGTTGACACACAGCTCCAACTATGACACTACAGAAAAGAATAAAACTGCCCTTTAGGATTTCCTGGGCTGGATTCTTTAAGGGAGCAGATCACCAGGTCTTTCATGGCAGAGCAGCCATTTAGTGGCCAAGGGTTTAACAATTTCACTACCAAGGCTCCTTATGTGAAGGAACTAGAAAAGCCAAACAACACTGAAGAATAGCATTGGTAAAGTAATACAAATTTCAAGACTCATTAAAGAGCTACAGTAATCAAGACAGTGTGGTATTGGCTTAAAGATAGATAAAAAGTATCAATGGAATAGAATAGAGAGTCTAGAATAACACACACACATAGACAACTGATTTTTTACAAAGGGGCAAAAAAAATATGCTGAATAGATGATCTTTTCAACACATATTGCTGAAAATTTTAAATATATCTATGCTTTAAAAAAGAAAGAACTTTGATCCATACCTGCACCATACACAAAGATTAATTTAAAATGGATAATACAGCTAAATTAAAAACTATAAAAGTTCCAGAATAAAATATAGAATATCTTTGTGACCTTGGATTATGAAAAAAAAATTCTTAGATATGATAACAAAAGCACAATCCATGAAAGAAGAAATTTATAAATAAGACTTCATCAAAATTAAAATTTCTATTCTGCAGAAGACACTGTTAAGATATGGTAAGACAAGCCACAGACTGGGAGAAAAAATTTGCAAAGCATGTATCTAATAAAGGATTTATATTCAAAATATATAATGAACACTTAAAACTCCACAATAAGAAAACAACCCAAATTTTTAAAATAAGGCAAAAAATATTTAAACAATCACTCCACCTATATGTCCACAAAGAATATAGATGGCAAATAAGTGCATGAAAAGATGATTAACATCACTGGCTATTGGAAAATGCAAATTAAAAACATAATGAGATGCCACTACACAATTATTCCAAAAACCAAAACCAAACTCATTACTGTAGAGTCAGACCTGACTCATAGTGACCCCTCCTTGGGTTTCCCAGGCTGTATCCCTTCAGAAATAGACAACTATTAGAATAGCTAAATTAAAAAAAAAAAAAAACGGATCATACCAAGTATAATGTTAGTATGTGGAGGAAATGAAACTCTTGTACTATGAAAGAGAAATGTTAAATGATACAACCATTTTGGAAAATAATTTGGCTTTTCTTTTTTTAATGCAATTTATTGAAATATAATTTATATACAGTGAAATACACAAAAGTAAAGTGACATGAGTCAATGCATTTTTTCTTTTCTTTTTTTTTTGCAGTGTTCCCTCCCCTCTCCTCCCACCCCTAGCAACCAACGAAGAAAGTTTCCCTCCATACATAAACCTTTCCTTCTCTTTTTACAATAATGAACTAATAGTATATTGATCCTTCTGTGATTGACTTATTTCACTCAGCATAATGTGCTCCAAGTTCATTGATGTTATGTGGTGTTTGCAGACTCTACATTATTCTTTAGTGCTACATAGCATTCCATTCTGTAAATGTACCATAGTTTGGTCATCCACTCTTCTGTTGATGGGCACATAGGTTTTTCCATCTTTTTGCTATTGTAAATTGTGCTGCGATGAACATGGGTGTGCATATATTTGTTCCTATCCTGGCTCGCACCTCTCTAGGATGTATACCTATGGGAGTGCTAGGTCAAATGGTATCTCCAATTCCAGCTTTCTAAGGAATCGCTATACTGCTTTCCACAGTGGTTGAATCACTTCACAGTCCCACCAGCAGTATATGAGAGTCCCAATCTCTCCACATCCCTGACAGCATTTGTTATTTTCTGTCTTGTCAAATCTTGCCATCAGCACTGGGGTAAGATGGTATCTCATTGTTATTTTCATTTGTATCTCTCTGATGGCCAATAATCATAAGCATCTCTTCATGTGTTTGCTGGCCACCTGAATATCCTCCTTGGCAAAGTGTCTATTCATGTCTTCTTCCCATTTTTCAATTGTATTGTTAATTCGTTGGTGTTGAAGCATTGGAGTTTTCTATAAATCTTAGAGATGAGTCCCTTGCCAGATATGTAATTATTAACAAGTAAGAATTTGTTGCTGTCATTTTGTTATGTGCTTTTTCGTAGTGTTGATTTCTTTGTTCCATATAATTTTCTGTGCTGAGCTCATTTTGTTTATGAATCGTGTTATCACTTCCTTCATTGCTATTGTTTTAGTGTTTGCTAAATATTTGTGCTGGTCCTCTTTTTATTTTGATGTGAAGGTTTATCATTTTTCTTTGAGGTTACCCTGGTAGTGTTCCTCCCAACTTTAGAATAGTCCATTCTATCTTGTAGTTGTCTTGACCTCCCTACCATCTAGAAGTTCTGTAACAACACAGTTTTTTCCCTCTGTTTGGTTTGTAGTTGTCCTTATTTATCAATTGATGTTTCTGGTTCCCTGTTTACAATCTTGTAGGCTTCTTTACTTTGGATATTTTCATAGCTGGCTTGGTTTCTGGGTTATATCACCATGTGTGTTAATGGTTGTTTGCTGTTGTTGCTTCTCTGTCCAAAGGGCTCCCTTTAGCATCTCTTGTAAGGTTGGTCTGGTTTTAACAAATTCCCTTAATTTCTGCTTATCTGGAAATTTCCTAATTTCACCATCCTATTTGAGGGACAATTTTTCTGGGTACATAATTCTTGGTTGGAAACTTTTCTCCTTCAGTGTTTTATATATACCACACCATTGTCTTCTCACCTGCATGGTTTCTGCTGAGAAATCTGAGCTTAGTCCTATTGGTTGGCCCTTGTAGGTAAATTTTAGTTTTTCCTATGCTACTTTCAGGGTTCTTTCCTTGTCTTTGGTCTTGGTGAGTTTGATGATGATATGTTTTGGTGATTTTCTTTTGGAGTCTATCCTGTTTGGGGTTCGTTGGACTTCTTGAATGCATATATTCTCATCTTTCATCATACAGGAAAATTCTCTTCCAACAAATCTTCGACAATTTTCTCTGTGGTTTTATTTGACTCTTCCTGTTCTGGAATTCCAATTACACATAGGTTCTTTCTTTTGATGATATCCCACGTGAACCTTAGGCTTTCTTCATTTTGTTTTGATCTTTTTTTCTGGTTGATCACTTTCCAAAGAAATATTGAGGTATTTGCCTTCAATCTCCCTAATTCTGTGTTCCATTGATTCAATTCTGCTCCTTTGCCCATTCGATGTGCTATCTATTTCTGAAAATTTAGTATTAATCTTCTGGATTTCTCTGTGTAGATTTTGTATCATTTTTAATTTTTCATTTGTTTTGTCATTTTCTTCTTGTATTGTCTTTTGAAATCATTCTAGGGTTTTCTCTGTGTTTTCCTCAATTTTGTCAGTGTTTTCCTTGATCTGTCTCTCGATTCATTGAAGGTACCTAAATACAATTCTTTTGAATTCCTCATCAGGGAATT
>NW_006921880.1:765688-767147 GCF_000298275.1 Orycteropus afer afer
GTATGTTGGAGTGACTTGCCCATGATTTTTGTTTTCTTTGTATGTTATCTACATAAGTAGAGCACTGTGCTGTCCTCCTCTATTCACTAGTTGGCAGCACTTATACACTCACCACCTGTCTCCTTTCCTGTTGTCAGCCTCCCATATGTCCCTGCTGTCCTTGGCAAACAGAGCCTATTCTTAGGTCCCTGGAATCCAAATGAGAATGCTGTCACTTTAAAGTAAAAAATGGCCACTACTTATAAAGATTCAAAATGGCTGTGCCCTTGGTCACTTTAAATATCCAAAATAGCCATTGCTTATAAACAATCAAAATGGCTACACCCTCCAGATAGTGGAAAGTCCACAGCTCAGGTTATCTCCCTCCTTTGCTGTTTCCCTTCCTAGTCATGGGCCACCAGCACAGTCGACCCTGCAGCCCTTGGTGACCAGGGCTGATCTTTAAGTCGATTCTCAGGTCCCGACACCATTTGGAAACATTCAGGCTGTTGGTTCCATCAGAATAGCTGACAGTCCACTGCTCCGACCATCTCTGTACTCGTCGTTTTTTTTCAGGTTTTTCCACTAGTTGGTGCCTAATCCACTTCTGTATCCTTCCTTTCAAAGCTCAGGGATCCAGGATTATTTTCTGTATCGTTGTCAATTGGTTTCTCTTTTCTTTGTTGAAGAGGGTCTGTGGAGCTTGTCTGCCTAATCTGCCATCTTACTGGAAGCCTCTTGGCTTTTTCTTTAAAACTTAAATATTCTTTGCAGTTTTTCCACCACAGACTTTTTTTTTTTTTTTGGTCCCTGCCTATTCCAGAACTTCATCTAACTAGAATTATACAGCATGTGTGAGCTCTGGTAGCATAGAGCTTAAGGCACTTGACTGCTAACCAGAAGGCTGGCAGTTCAAACCTACCAGCCACTCCTCGGAAGGAAGGTTGGGCAATCTACTTCCGTACTGACCACTTTGGAAACCCAAGGAGGGGTCGCTATGAGTTGGGTCCGACTCAATGGCACATGACAACAACAACAATGTTATTTTGCATAAAGTTTCTTTCACTCAGCATAATTGTGTGTATGTGAGAGAGAGATTTGGGTGAAAGTTTACAGAGCAAATTCATTTTCCATACAACAATTCATACACATTTTGTTTCATAACACTGATTGCAATCTCCATAATGTTAACAGCTCCCTTCCTACTTCCCCCATGTGGTTACCTTTTCCCTGTGTGCATCTTTCCTATGCATTCCTGTCCCGTGAGTTACCTCCTTGTGCAAACACTGCCCTTCTGATTTCCCATGGTTGATTGTTCTAAGGAGTGTATCTACCTGGTGTAAATGTTCACCTTATATACCTGCTATTGTTTGGCTGGAGCCACGGGAGTGAGTTCTATTCCAGGCCTAAAGGGTGACTAAGGACCATAGTCTCGGGGGTTTCACCAGTCTCTATCAGACCAATAAGCCTGGTCTTTTTT
>NW_006921880.1:775632-779945 GCF_000298275.1 Orycteropus afer afer
CAGTGTTTCGTTCTGCTGTGCATGGGGTCGCTATGAGTCGGAAACGACTCGACGGCACTTAACAACAACAACAACAACAGGATACTAGGAAAGAAAGATTTCCTGACAAAGGAGATAAATATAACTGGCACTGCCCCTTCCTCTATCTTTCTGCCCAAATCATGGATGAAATGTCTGGAACAACAGCAGCTGTCTTAAAACCATAAGACAACAAACCAATATGCTGATGGTGAATAGATAGGAGCCTGGGAATTTAATGACCCTATGAGACTTTTACACCTACCCTTGAGTGCCTATCTCTCCTTTTTTGTTGTTGTATAAAAGAATAAATAAATAAACCCTGGTTTGTTTAAGCCACTATTCTTGCCTTTGAAAGCATTCCCACAAGATACTTTTTCTACAGTGGTGCTATTCAATGTGTTGTCTGCAACCCAGTAGATCAGAATCAGCATACCTGGGAACTTGTTAGAAATGCAAATTCTCACCCCCTATCCTCCCACTCCCCAAACCACAGCTGCTCAAGTCCTGTTCTCTACTTTCCAATCTGGCCCTTCTCTTCCAGTTTTCATGCTAACACTTGTTAGTTATTCCTGTTCTAACCTTCCTTCCTCCCTGTACTCGGATTGTCCATGGCACCAGGCTCCAAACAGGAAATAGTAGATGTGCATGATGCATAGTTGGAAAGATTAGGGGGCTAAAAAGAAAAAACAGAACTCCTTTATATCATTTTGACATCTCAGAGCTACTTACTTCCTCCAAGTGAGGGTCTAGCTGCTCTTTCTAAGCCAACAGCTTTCAATCCTAGCCAATGCTAGAGACACAAACCAAAAAAAACCAAACTCATTGCCATGGAGTTGATTCTGACTCATAGCAACCCCTCCTTGGTTTTCTGAGGCGGTATCTCTACGGAAGTAAATTATCCAATCTTCCTTCCGAGGAGTGGATGTTGGGTTTGAACCATCAGCCTTCTGGTTAGCAGTCAAACAAATGCCTTAGGCGCTGGGCCACCATAGGACTGTTTGAAAAATAAGGTATGGAAAAGCGCTTAGCACAGTGCCTGGCGAATAGTAATCACTCGTAAAATTTTAGTTTCCTTTTCTTTCTTGTTGTCTCTGTTTAAAATACATCTCCAATCAGTCATCTGTCTCCAATACGCCACCAAAACATTTTAAGATCACCAGTGACTTTCACATTGCCAAATCAAAAGGTCAACTCTCAGTTCTCATCTTACTCAACCTCTCAGCTGCTTTTGTCATAACTGATCACTCCTTTTTTCTTCACTTGGTTTCTCCAACTACCTCATTAGTTGCAGTTTCTCAAGAAAGCTAGATCCTTATAATTTTCCTTACCTCTCACTAATAGTATTTCTCAGGGCTCTGCCTTTACAGTTCATCTCTTTGTTAGATATACTCCCTCCTAGGTAATTTCATCCAGTACCATGTATTGAAATACTAGCTTTATGCTAATAACCCAAATTTTATCTTTCAGGCCCTGTCTCATCCTCAGAACTTTAGGTTTATATGAGAGCATCACCACTTGAATGTCTAATGTGTGTCTCAAATTTTTTAAAGTACATTTCACCCCTCATTTATTCAGATCTCTGCTCTTAACATCACCTTATCAGAGAAGACTTCCCCAAATGCTGTATCTAAAAACCAAACCCCAACCTGCTCCTCCTTTACTGTTCTCTGTCTCAATTAATAGCATCTCCAGTATCCCAATGGCTTAGGTCAAAAACTCAGAATCATTCCTGACTCCACTTTCTCCCACATCCAATCCATTAGAAAATTCCATTGGCACTACTTTCATGATATTTTCCAAATACAAATATTTCTCACCACTTCCTTGGTAAGCAGCATTATCTATTGCCTATGCTGCTGCTATAATCAATTTGATCTCTCTGCTTCCATTCTCTCCTCCCTACAATCTATTTTCCAAAGAGCAGTTGAAATGCAAATGTAGATTATGGTAAGGAGTTTGTATTGTATTCTGTGTAAAGGGATTGGAAGATTTTGAGCAAAGTAGTGATATCAGGGCCTTTCCATTTGCTGTTTCCTCTGCCTGGAAGAATCTTCCTCCAGATATACCCCCCCCCATTTATTCAGATCTCTTCTCTTTACATCACCTTATCAGAAATGCCTTCCCTATATCTAAAACACCCTGCTCCATCATTCTCTACACCTTACCTCCATTTATGTCATAGTACACCTCACTACTTGACTTTATATTAAATATATTTGGGTTAATTTGTTTATTGTCCCCCTCAAAATACATAGAACTTTATTTACCACTGTATCCTCAGCATCAAAAGTGTGTCTGACATGTAGTAGGAGCACAAAAATTGTATTTGTTTAATTAATAAACTTCCGATAGACCTGTATCAAAAGTTGTATTAAATTGTATCACCATTCTTTTCCATTTTTCTACTTTTTCTAAATTGTTAAGATAGATATTGTCCATAACACATCCAACGTGTACACAACCTACTCCCACTTCCATGACAATCCTTATTTGGTCTGGTAACATAGAGCCCTTGGTCAATCCAGCCTTCAAGGATAACTCATGATTGGCTTAAATCAGTCGTGGTAATCTTATTCAGCTTTGCTATAGCTTGTTCTATGGTAGACATGTGACCTAATTTTGTTCAGTGGGATGTAAGGAAAAGTTTACCGAAATGCTTCCCTTCTCAGATAAAAAGGAGCTAACCCTTTGTACCTGTCTCTTCCTCACTTCCTAGGATATGAATGTGAAGACATATGTCCAGAGCTGTGGCCACTATCTTGCAAACATAAGGTGATAAGTATGAAGATTAATGTCAATCCAGTGAGGACAGCAGAATGGAGAGATGGAAAGACACTAAGGTCCTTGATAACATCATTGAGCCACTAAACAAACCTGTAACTGCCCACTTCCAGAGTTCTTATTTAGTAAACAATAAATATTCTTATGGTTCAAGCTATTGTTAATCAGGTTTTCTTTTATTTGCAGCCACACCAAATCCTAAGTGATTCAGTTATTTTATTTATGAATGTGTTTATGAGCATGAATATGTTTTTCTTACAAGTAAAACATTCTGGATAAGTAAAGGGAGAAAAGAGACAGAGAGACGAGAAGGAGAGGAGAGAAACAAAGTGACTAACTGGAAATGGAGTGAATTACAGGAAGGATAAGAAAAAAAAAAGATTTTCAATAGTTCCTCACTTATCTCCTTATCTCTAGTCTCACCTTCATCTAATATGCCTTTATCTGATTCCCCCACTTAAAATAGAAGGATCATAAATTAAAACACTGCTTCACACTGTAAAACCATTAATGGCTTCACACTATCTGTCAGATAATATTCATCTAGTTAGCATTCAAACATTCTCAAATCAAATCACACCAACCCATTAACTTTGTTGTTTTGTTAGGTGCTGTCAAGTCAGCTCCAACTCATAGTGACCCCATGTACAACAAACAAAACACTGTCCGGTCCTGCACCATCCTCACAAACCTTGTTATGCTTGAGCCCATCACTGCAGCTGCTATGTCAATCCATCTCTTTGAGGGTCTTCCCCTTTTTCACTGACCCTCCACTTTACCGAGCATGATATCCTTCTCCAGTGAATGGTCCCTTCTGACATGAACAAAGTAGTTGAGAAAAAGTCTGGCCATTCTCACTTCCAAGGAGCATTCCAGCTGCACTTCTTCCAGGATAGATTTTTTTTCATTCTTCTGGCAGTCCTTTAACCTTATCTCCTACTATTTCCTAATCTAAATCCTCCAGGTCAAATAAAAACAAACAAATAAGAAAAAAACTCCTTATTGTCTCTTTATTTGTTACACTGCTAAGCCATTGATCCCTCCATTCCCAGTGCTGGATAATCCAATAGACAAAGTAAGTAGTCACTTAAGACAGTAGGAAAGGAGCTCTGGTGGTGCAAGATGAAGGCTGCTAACCACAAGGTCAGTGGTTCAAACTCATGAGCCACTCCGTGGGAGGAAGAGGCAATCTACTTCCATTAACATTTACAGCCTTGGAAACCCAAAGGGGTCATTATGAGTCAGAATGAACTCTGTGGCAGTGGGCTTTTAAGACAATTGCAAAGCAGAGGAGAGAGATTCAACTCTAATGACTTACCCAAAATTTTCCAACCCAACAGACATCATGCTCAACTGACATAACATACTACACAAAACATTGTTCCACCTCCTACTTTGTTTTTTTGTTTTGTTTTTAATTGTGATTTGGGTGAAGATTTACAGAGCAAATGCACTTTCCATACAGCAGTTCACATACACTTTGTCTCATGTCATTGACCACAGTTTACCAC
>NW_006921880.1:780045-784795 GCF_000298275.1 Orycteropus afer afer
CTGGTCTTTTTTATGATTTTGAATTTTGTTCCACATTTTTCTCCCACTCTCTCCAGGACCTTAACGTTTTTAAATTCTAATTTTTTTTTTTTTTTCCTTAATTCTAAAGGAAGAATAAGGAACCCTAGTGGTACAATGGTTAAAAGCTTGGCAGCTAACTGAAAGGTCCCACTCTGTGGGAGAAAGATGAGGCTACTTCCTTAAAGATTTGTTGTTGTTATTGGTAGGTGCCATCAAGATAATTCCAACTCATAGTGACTTCACGTACCACAGAACACAACACTGTGTGTGTCATCCTCACAATCATTGCTGTGCTTAAGCCCATTGTTGCAGCCACTATGTCAATCCATCTCATTGATGGTCTTCTCCTTTGCAGACCATCTACTTCCCCAGGCATGATGTCCTTCTCCAGCGACTGGTCCCTCCTAATAACATGACAAAGTACATGGGACAAAGTCTCACCATCCTCTTTCTAAGAAGCATTCTGGTTGTACTTCTTCCAAGACAGATTTATTCTTTTTTCTGGTAGTCCATGGTATATTAAATATCCCTCACCAACACCATAATTCAAAGGCATCAGTTCTTCCGTCTGCCTTATTTTGTCCATCTTTCATATACATGTGAGGCGATTGAAAATATCATGGCTTGAGTCAGGCATACCTTCATCCTCAAAGTGACATCTTTGCTTTTGAACACTTTTGAAGAGGTCTTTTGCAGCAGATTTGCCCAAAGCAATATGATTTCTTGACTGCTGCTTCTATAATTGTGGATCCAAGTAAAATAAAATTCTTGCCAACTTCAATATTTTTATAAAGATTTACAGCCTTGGAAACTCTATAGGACAGTTCTACTCTGACCTATAGCGTTGCTATAAGCCAGACTCAACTTCATAGCAGTAGGTTCATGGTGGTACAATAGTTAAGTACTCATTTGCTAACCAAAAGTTTGCTGGTTCAAACCCATCTAGCAGCTCCGCAGGAGAAACACCTGGCAATATGCTCCTATAAGGATTATAGCCTAGAAAACCCTGTGGAACAATTTTACTCTGTCACATGGTAGGGTTGTTATTATTAGTTGCATGAGTTGAAATCCCCTTGATAGCACCTAACAATAATAACAACAAAGGAAGAATATTTTATAAATGATAAAAATAATGTATCACAAACTAATATTCAAAGTGGTATTAATAGTAAAACACTAAATCTTAATAACAACAACAAAAAAAACCTTTGAGTCAATTTTGACCCAAGATGACCCATTTGCCCTGTACAGTTTTTAATGGCTGGTTTTTTGGAAGTAGATCACCAGGCCTTTCTTCTGAGACACCTCTGAGTGGATCGATCCTCAAACCTTCCAGTTAGCAGCAGAGCTCATTGACCATTTGCACTACCTAGGGTTCAGGGTCTTCAAAATACTAGATGTTTTACCTTAAAGCCAAGAATATCTACTACTACCACTTTTTTTGTTATTTTAAATTAATCTGACATTTCTAGCTAGTGGAATGAAATAAGTAAATAGGATAACAAATAGAAATATTGAAAAGGAAGTGATAGAAATGTCATAATTTGCAGATGAATTGATTTTCCACCAAAATGCAGAAGATAAATCAAGTGAAAGACTCATGGAAAACATGCCAGTAAGTAAATGATTTGTGGCAAAATGTAAAAATAATGGTTTTCACATGTACTAATAATAACAAAAATATAAAATATTTAAGAATACATTTAAAATAAATACACAGATATAATATGAAGAAAACTACTAGTCTTTACTGAGGGGCATATATGAGATTTGGTCAACTGGAAAGATGTATCGTGTTTTTGGAATGGAAAGGCCCAGTGGCAAGATGTCAATTCTCTACAAATTAATCCCAAACAACACAATGACAATAAAAATGTCACTGGCACTTCTCTTCAATTTAACATGACCCAAAATTTCATCTGGAAAAATAAACATACCAAAAAAAAAAAAAAAAGAGCAATTTTGAGAAGGAAACACAGGGAAATCTGTCCAACAGGTAATAGAATGCACTAAGAAGCCACAATAACATAAATGTTTGACTGGATGAGGGGCAACAATAGAACAGTGCAACATAATTTAAAGTCTAGAAAAACACCAGGATATAATGATAGCAGCATTTCAAATCAACTGGTGGTATAAACACAAACCCAAAGAAGTCAAAATATAAGAATTTGGCAATATAAAAATTTTAATCTTCTTTATAACACAAAATACCACAAACAAAAAAGAAAAGGCAAATATATATGACAGAAAAGGGGTTTGTTGCTCAAATATATAAAAATGTCTATGCCTTTCTATTACCTCATTCAAAAAATAAGCAAATCATAGTGGTCCATCCTTAACAAATACAAATGATGAATGGACAAAGAACAAATACTAGCATTGCTATTCATTTGAGAAATGTATTTTAAAATAATTAGATAAGGATATTTTACCTAACAAATGGACAAAGATACAAAAGCATGAGAATAATAAATAATTGCAGAAAAGATATTGCATTTGACCAATGAGAGGCACCCAGAAGAGATAGGAAGCAGGAAAGAGAGGTTGGAATTTTTATTTCCCATGGTTGGACTGTGGTTTTCCTTGCCTGTTGGCATCAGACTACTAACCAAAAGTTCAACCCACCCAGCAGTGCTAGGGAAGAAAGGCCTGGCAACCTACTTCTGTAAGATTGCTCTTGTTAGTTGCCGTGGAGTCCAACTCATGGCAACCTCATGTGTGCAAAGTCGATCTGCTCCATAAGGTTTTCAAGGCTATGAGTTTTCAGAAAGAGATTGCCACCAGAGTTCTGGGCCACCTATCCAAAACCAAAACCAAACTCACCGCTGTGGAGTTGGATCCAACTCATAGCGACCCTTCCTTGGGTTTCTGAGGCAGTGTCACTACGGAAGTACATTGCCTGGTCTTTCTTTCCCAGGATGGCTGGTGGGTTTGAACCTCCAGCCTTCTGGTTAGCAGCCAAATGCCTTAGGCACTATGCCACCAGAGCTCCTGGGGCACCTAGAGGTGGGTTCAAATCACCAACCTTTTGGCTAATAGAACAGCATTTAATCAAGTAGATTGCACCATCATGGACCTTGGAAGGAAGACTGGGCTATCAGCTTCCGTAGAGGTACCACCTCAGAAGCCCAAGGAGGCATCACTGTGAGTGGGAACCAACTCAACAGCAGTGAGTTTGGTTTTTGTTTTGGTGTGGACCTCCATAGAATTACAGCTATTGAAAACCCTATGGGTCACTATTCTACTCAGAAACACATGGCATTACCATGAGTCAAAATTGACTCAATTTAAATAGATTATTCTTCTACCTACAGCATCTGTTGATGGACCCTCTCATAGATACTCTCACCCAGTTCTAACAGCTCCTGCCACCTTGCCCCTTCAGGCAGGTGCCCCAATATAGTACCTATAACTCACACTTGATAGTCTCACTGAACTTTTGAACTTGACAAGCCATACTCTCTGTCACTCCTGGGCCTTCTCACATGCTGTTCCCTCTGCCTGAAATACTCTTCCTTCCTCATGTCCCCACTCTCTCGCCCTTTGCCTGACTAACTACTCTTGTGCTCAGGTCTCAGTTTAGACATTCCTTCCTGCAGGAAATCTCTTCATTTATTCCCCTCTCCCATTCTTGGTTAGACTTTGCATTGTAATTGGCCGTTTGTCTACATCTTATTTATTACTGAAAGAAGAAAGCTACTAGGCTAAGGTATGCAGAATTCTAATCCTAACTGGAATCCAAGTCACCTGGTCAGGGTCAGCTAATGTTATAAAGAATTTGCAGGAGGTGGGAGTAGATCTGCTTTTACATTCTACCAATACTTCTAGGAACAGGAAATCCCAAAATGACCCACTGCTAGTCCCAGAATCACACTTTGCTGCTGAAAATCTTGCAAATTTAACTCTGCTTCCCATCAGTGGGGTGGGAATTAAACCAGATTCTCTAAATTGACCTCAAGGTCAATGCCAGTGCTATCTGTGTTAGCCAAATTCTAGATAAAAAAGCAGTGGTTGCATAAGACAAAATGCCCAGTTTTCCAAATACACAATTGGCTTTTTCAGAAGAGCAGCCTTGAAAGTATCCAGAAATCAACTGATTAGGAAATGCCCACTCAGCAAATCCAAAGCTGGCATAAAGCTTAAATCACCAAATCAAAACCAGGGAGATCTCAATAGATGCTGGTCAAACCCTGAGAACAAAGTACCTCAAATGGCAATGACTGAACACATGCTGATATGAATTCTATCATCAGTGGCATGGTATGTGCTATTTTTCCATAATGACTATGTTGCAGGCACCATAGGTTGGTGCACTTGGCATCCATCCTTACCTTTTCTTACATGGCTTCCTCTACTATAGAAGCTAAAAAAAGGTGCATAACCACTTCCCCAGCCTTCCTTGCAACCAGTAACTCATAGCGACCCTATAGGACAGAGTAGAATTGCTCCATGGGGTTTCCAAGGTTGTAAATCCTTACAGAAGCAGACTGCTGCTTCTTGTTCCTATAGAGTGGTTGGTGGGTTCGAATAGCCAATCGTTCAGTTAGCAGTTGAGCATTTAACCACTGTGCCACCAGGGCTCCTTTCCTTGCAACTAGGGGTGATTAACTAAAATCATTTTGACTCAGTAGGATACTAGGAAACAAAAGTTGGAAACAAAGAAGAATCACCAGTAGTTGGAAAATTTGGCCTTGGTGACAGAAATAATGCTGGAACTCGTATGGTA
>NW_006921880.1:784895-802851 GCF_000298275.1 Orycteropus afer afer
AAGTAGCAACTGGGATCTTAAAAGCTTTCAAGCTGCCATCTAGATGCAACAATGGGTCTCTCCTTGTCCGGAGCAAAGAATAATGAAGAAAACCAAAGATTCATGGAAACAATTAGTCCTGGCGACTGGTACACCATGTAATCCACAGCCTATACGACTATGAGACCAGAAGAACTAGATGGTGCCTGGCTACCACTATCAACCACTCTGAGGGGGATCTGTGTAGGAGATCCTGGGTAGAGAGGGAGGACAATGTGGAACAAAACTCAAAATCATTTGGGGAAAAAAAAAAGGTGGAGGGGGGACCAGTTTTGCTGGACTGATAGAGCGTGGTGGAACCACTGTGACTATGGCCTGTAGCTGCCCTTCAAGTCTGGAATTGAACCCACATCTGTGGCTTCCAGTCAAACGAAAGACAGGCATATGAGTTGAATATTTACCTGAGGTACATACACTCCTTGGATAGATCAATCATGAGAGAAAAAGGGCTGTTTATGCACAGGGAGACAGCTCAGGGGGCAGGAGTGCATGGAGGGATGGACACAGGGAAGAGGTGACCATCGGGGAAGTGGGAGGGGAGTTGTTGCATTGGGGTAAATTGTAGTCAATGTCATGAGACAAAGTGTATGTGAACTGCTGTATGGAAAGTGAATTTGCTCTGTAAATTTTCACCCAAATCACAATTAAAAAAAAAAAAATTACAACCCGGAAATTCTAGATTATATTAAATTGTTTTAATTTCATCATACATGAACACTTTATGCTTTACAGTTTTAGAATTGTCTTTATTCTGAATTGCATATGATGTATGTACATCACAAATTTTCTTCTAACTGTTCCATTGTTGTTGTTGTTGTTGTTGTTATGCGCCGTCAAGTCAGACCCGAGTCATAGCCACCCCCCTGGGTTTCCGAGGCAGTATCACTACAGAAGTAGATTGCTCAACCTTCCTTCTGAGGAGTGGCTGGTGGGTTTGAACTGCCAGCCCTCTGGTAGGCAGTCAAGTGCCTTCAGCACTACGCCACCAGAACTACTAACTGTTCCATTAGGTCTTCACATTTGGAATAAATGCCTTTTGTCCCTCCTATCCAAATTCTATTCTATCCTTTGAGCCTAAGTCAAGTCCAGTCTTCCTCAAGAAACCTTTCCAGATCTCAATAAGGTCTTTTATTAATTGAAATTTCACAATGTTTATGTGAGACCATGTTTCTATATAACCACCCTGTATGTAACCATTTTTAAGTATGTAGCCATTTTGCAAATGCCTTAGCATTTATGTCAGGCTTTAGTGCTTTAGTTACTGGAAAAACCACTAGGAGTCCTGACTACCCCCACCTCATCGATACTCCCTAGCATACTCCCTAGCAACAACCAATCGGTAAATAGCAAGAAAATACCTTACCTAAAATAGTTAGAAATGGCAGTTTGTGGCTTTGGCCCCCAAGACAGAGCCAATCAAGTAGGAACAACTAGCAACTTGAAAAATGTCAACCAATCCTGTAATTTTCTGATTGAAACTTCCTCATTTCTGCTGTAACCCCATAAAAACCCTGTTACCCCTGAGTTCGGGGCTCTCAATCCTGAACCGCTGCGTCGGTGACGGTTGGGGGTCCGAGCTCGAGCTTGAATAAACAACCCCTATGCTTTTGCAGTGGAATCGGCTCCTTGGTGGTTTTTGGGGATTCAAGATCTGGGCACAATATTTAGACTATACTTTTCATTTAAGTGTATATATTTATTTGCATTGTAAAGTGTTCTATGTAAATCATAGTTTATCTCCCTTGTATACACAAAGTTTTCTACTCCAAGTAAATTCCCTAGACTGCATTGTATGTTTTTTAATCTCCCACACAGCCACGAACATAGTAAGAATGCAATGAACACCTGTTGAACGGAAAAAGAACAGAATCCCTGACCTGCCAATTTACATTACCAGTGTGCAGATAAACGGTTGAATATGGATGACTTAGGTTTCAATAATTATCAGCAATCTGTGGGGCCAAAGATGAATCCCAGCTTAAGTTACAAAGTAGGACACTATAATCAGCATCAATAAATAAACAAATCTTCCTTTAAAAGTTCTGCAGGATCCACCAATTTTGACTGACTGCTCTTTGCAAAGTGTTTTCTGACAGGCAATGGAAGAGTCACACAAGGACCTATTTGATCAGATATCTACCATCCCTGCCCAGCCCCATGTCTCTTCCTCCCCCTGCCACTACCAAATCAAAATAAAAAAATAAGTGTTTTAAAACAGAATATGAGCAACCAACAATATTTATTGATGCTGTTGAAAATCATATATGTCGAATATTGTTGAAACTTCAAAATTGATTCCAACACCTGCCCACCTCCCTGCTGCCTAGAACAGTCCACTACTGCCTCAGTGACAAAAATTGGCAGCCAGTGTGCTCCTTTCCCCACTTCAGTATTAGCTGCCTATCTTGCTTCCTCCCTATTTGGTAACCAAAGACAAAGACAGGCTCTCAGTGAGCACCTCCAATACGCCAAAGGGAAGGGAGTAGGAACTTTGGCACCCTAACTTTTAAAGGGTGCCAACCCATGATGTAAAAGGAAGACTTGATTCTTCTCCAAATGTGGGATCCTGCCTGTTTCCTTTATTGCAGTCGTTAGCTGATGTCTTTGGCAATGAAGATGTAGAGTAAGCTTTTCCAGGATGGGCTTGTAGCCTTGGAAATACATCACCTAAAACAAAAAGCCAATCTTTGGACAATCTTTGGATTGTTTCTCAGTTTGCATCCACACATTCATCAAGATGCTTCATTTAAATATATATATATATAATTAGCAAAGAAGAATATTCCCAATGGTGAGTCATTCAGATTTCTACTTTTTTCCTCTTTTTTGTTGACTTTCTTTTCTATTCTCAAGTAAAAGAATAAAACATTGTCACCAGCAAGCACTGCATTTCCATTACTGCATTTCTGTACCCTGACCTCACTTTGTCTGACTTTTACCTGAACTATACATATAAAACAATTACACTAAATTGTGGATAAATCTATCATTTTAATTTCAGTGTACAAAACTGAATATGAGTAAGATTTGACTCAATAGATCATTTTTTCTTTAAAAATCTTATTACAGACATGTTTAGTGATCATTATAAAGTGCTTTTAAGGAGAAATATAAACATTTTTCTTAGAGAAATTATTGGAAAAGTGCATGCCCACATTATGCCAACATACTATGATAAGATAATACAAATGAGCTATTTTTTTCTACTGGAATCATTGACATAAGTTTAATAGACAATCCCGAGCCCCAGCTTCAACTTTAATTGATTCCAATGTCAAATCTCTGATTATCCTATGCTCCATTTAATGAGTAACTAATTGAGTGTAAGATTTCAATTTGATTGCAGCATGATATGTACAAATCAGATCACTGGTTTTTCTATTTTTAACATAGTTAAAGATTAACAAATTTATTTTTATAGGCCATGGAAAAGTATCACATTGGGAGATCTGAAAAAATAAATGCTTCTAATCACAGGTTAAGTTACTCCGATGTTCTGGGCTTGATTTTTATCTGTAGGGTGTCAGGAGGATACCATATAATACTGAGTTACAAACCAAAACCAAACCAAGCTCACTGCCATGGAGTCGGATTCAACTCATAGTGACCCCTCCTTGGGTTTCCAAGGCGGTGTCACTACAAAAGTAGGTCGCCCTATCTTCCTTCTAAGGAGTGGCTGATGGGTTTCAACCTCCAGCCTTCTGGTTAGCAGTCAAATGCCTTAGGCACTATGCTACCAGAGCTCCTGATATTGAGCTACAGAAACAATAAATGACTTCTACCACCATCTGTGTTATTTAAGCCTTGGGCATTATAGTGTGAACAGGACCAGGCCAAACAGATTCAAACATAACCAAGATTTATTTACCTCTCCTGTAAGAATTAATCGAGAGTTGAGTGCCAATTCTACCACTTGTAAGCTATGGTTTTCAGTTTTATAGTCTGCAAGATAGAAATAATAATCTAACTCACAGGATTATTTTAAGGATTTAATGACAGAATGCACATGAAACGTCTACTTCAGTGCCTGGAATCTACTGAGTTTCCTTCCCACTCCTTTCTTACACTCCCCATTCCTAAACTGTTATGAGCCAACAAAAATGTATGTGAATATCCTCTCCACCCTTCCGTACCAATGAGTCAAATAAGTACCTTGTTTGTTTACAGTTGTCCTTCTAAAATATATTGCTTTGTATGCATATAATTTTAATTATATAAATAATATTGTATAATCTATCTCATTGTATTTCTCATGCTACTGTATTTCTAGTTCTATTTTGGTTTGGGGGCTTGGAGGAGCTCTTTGTTTCTTGTTGCGGTTTGGGAAAAATATAAAATCTATTATAACTTAGTCTTTCACAGCTCTCTTTCAAAGGCAAACTCAAAGAGCTTTTTCTAGGAAAATATGCCCAAATGCGCTTGGAACAGCATTATCTGAAGAGATTAGATGTACATGCAAAGCAAATACATGATGAAAGGGCTCAGGAGATTCTACCTCAGGCATGGAGGGGTGATGGGAGAGGGTGTATACTCTAGATGCAAAGAGCTGAGTTAATCATACTCTTCATGTCACGGCCCATTATCATCATTGGTCTGTTCAAGGTCTCTCCCCTATTTAATTTATTTATTTCCTTTAATATTCATCCCCCACTCCAATCTCCTTCATTCCACCATAGGCAAACAAAGCAGTGAGTTGGTTCGTAGGCATTCTTGCAAAATATATTGTTTTTGTGCAGGTAATTTTACTTCATACAAATAACTTGGGTTATATTTTTATTTCTTTCTTCTTTTTTTTTCCCCCATTCACTATGCTTTTAAATTCATCTATATTGCCAGGTATAAATCTACTTAGCTGCTTCTAATTCCTCCTTTGTTCCCACGATGTGCAGCCACCACCTAGCCACTCTCTCAGTGATGGACACTTAAGAGCCAACCACCTACCACCACAAATAATGCTGAAATGAATATTCTTCCATGAGTTCCTACATGGACCTATGTGAAATGTTTTTACCCAGCAGCAGAATTGCTATATACTAGGACATGTAAACCTTTACTATTACCAAGTACTGCCAGATTGCGCCTGTCTCCCCTCCCCTCAAGGAAGCCCTGGCGGTTAAGAGCTTGGATGAAAGTTGGGTGGTTTGATTCCACTAGCCACTCACTGGGAGAAAGAAGTGACAGTGAGCTTTCATAAGGATTGTAGTCTCGGAAAGAAACTCTGTGGGACAATTCTACTTTGTCCTACAGGTTTGCTATGCATGGGAATCAACTTGGTGGCAATGGGTTTAGGGCCCTTCCACCAACAGTATCTGAGAGTTCCTGTCCTACACATTTGACATGATCCAGTTTTCTAATAAATGGAAACTGATGTCTTGTTGTCTTCATTTGCATTTCTCAGATTACCAATGGATTTGAGTGGTTCTTCATTTGCTTGTTAGCCCTTACATTGTCTTTACTATAAATTAGGCAGTTCATGTTCATATCCTTGGCATATTTTTCTGTTGAGTTGTTGTCTTTTTCCTGATTTCCAGGAGGTACTTGAGTTTAACCACATACACACACACACACACACTTCCATAGGGTTGATTCCAATCCATAGGAACCATATAGGATAGAGTAGAATTCCCCCAGAGGGTTTCCAAGGCTATAAATCTTTACTGAAGAAGACTGCCACATCTTTCTCTCACAGAGGGTCTGGTGGGTTCAAACCACCAACCTTTTGGTTAGCAGCTGAGCACTTTAACCATTGTGCCATTAAGGCGCCATACTTAGATGTAGTAGTTATTAATTCTTTAGTAGTTTTAAATACTGAAAATATCTTCTCCATTCTGTCATCTCTTAACTTTGTCCGTGGTATCCTTCGCAGAAATTCTTAGTTTTGATGTAATCACTTTGCTTTTTGGTTTGTGCTTTTGGGGTTTTCTTAAATCTTTCCTTTCACCTGGGTAACAAAGTAAAATTCTCCCAAGGTTTCTTCCATGATCTTTGTAGTTTACTTTCAACCATCTGAAGTCTAACTTTGTGTGTGAGGTTAGGTAGGAATACAATGTTATTTTTCTCCATACACTAAGCCAGTTTTGTCAACACCAGTACTAGTAAAATCCATCTTTTCATCATTGACTTCTGATGTCACCTTCATTGCATATAAAATTCCCAATGTAAACAGGTCTGTCTTTTCGCTTTCAGCAATGCTTTTTTTGGTCTATTTGTCCTTTCATGTGCCGCTACTGCATTGCTTTTTTATTACCATTTGTAAGGTCTTAATATCTCAAAGGACAAGTTCTTTCCTTTTCCTCTCCTTCTAAATATATATATATATGTATATATATATGTGTGTGTATATATATATATGTGTATATATATATATGTATATATATGAGTATATGTATATATGTTGTTGTTGTTATGTGCCATCGAGTCGGCCCCAGCATAGCTAAAAATTGTTGAGCTGCAGACTTAAGATTGGTATGTTTTAATGTATATAAATTATACTTCAGTAGTAAGCACACAGGCATAACTACACATGTGCACGTACAAACACAAAAACATATTCATCCTTAGGAGTTCCATTCTAAGTATTGGTATGATTTTTAAAAATTATTCTCACTTCTCCATATAAAAGTAGAGGTAGGTACTGCATTAGTTCATCTCAAACAATAGTTAGTAAATAGTTTAAAGTTTATCTCAACTAACACTTTTTGCATCATTTGGCATTCATTTTTATGTTAGTAAAATTTGTGACTTTTTTCATCTTATGTTGGATTACATCCCTGATTAACAAAAATTCATCAAAACTCAAAAGTGGTTCATTTAAATGTACACATAGTGATTTTAAAAAATTGTAACAGAAATATTATCATTAAGAATTATATTTCTTTGCTGGTCTGATAGAGCCTGAAGGAACCCCTGAGAGTATGGCTCCTAGCTGCCCTTCACCTCTGAAATTGAACCTACTCCTATGGCTTCCAGCCAAACAAAACAGGCATATGAGCTGAACATTTATGTTAGGTAGATACACTCCTTGGAGAGATCAATCATGGGAGAACAGAAGGGCTGTGTATGTACAAGGAAACAGCTCAGGGAGCAGGAATGCATGGGAGGGAAGGACGCAGGGAAGAGGGGACAAGGGGGAGGAAGTGGGAGGGGAGCTGTTGCATTGTGGGAGTGATCTCTCAATATGTGCTCTCAATATCCATTATGTGGTCCATGGATATCAATAGTTATGGAAACACTGATCAATGATGTCTCTGGGAGCCCTTGGTCACAACTAACATTGAAGGTATCAGATATGAACCAAAAGAGTCGTTCTCTTCCTAGGTGCAAGTCATGGATATATTTTTTACTGTACAATTCAAACCAACAATAAAAATGCAATTTGGATAATTAAAGTGAGCAAGATTGTACAGATAGTAGCAAATCTAACTCAGGTCTTCTTTGTTTTATACCATTTCTTCTCAGAATCAGAGTTTCTGGGTGCTTTTGGTACTTCACAATGCTTTCATTAGTTAAACCAGCGACTTAAAGAATATTTATCCTGGAACTTTTATTGGGCTGATACTACCAACTAACTATACTTGTGGTGTAACTTCCTATACCACAACTAAGCACTGGTCCTTCAGCTCACATTGCAAAACTTCCTGCCATCCTATAAAACCTTATTCTTCCTGCCCTCCTTGAGAGAACATTCAATGCAGCTCAAAGCAATACGTATTTGAAACCAATGATCTCTCATATTCTCATGGCACTCTATTCCTTGGACCATGTACAAACCACCAATGTTTCCCATCCCCCCAACTTCCTACTCCCAAAGTAAAGTGTACATAAAGTAAGAAGTATCTGAACACTGAATACCCATTAGTAATCAGATGAATATATAAATGAATAAACACCATAGAATACTTTTGCCTGTTTTTTAAATTAAAATAGATCTTCTCACTTCCTTTACTTACCATTATGTTTTTTTGAGGGTCATTATATTGTTTTCACTGCTGTATATCATAACTTATTTATTCAGCATTTCTTTTTCAGCCTTAAACCAACATTGTAATTTGCAACTGGGCTGAGGATTCATATTCACTCTACTTGCCAGTCTTTAAAAATCAGCAGATCTATTTCCACTAGATGGCTGTCTTTACCAAGAACTGTGAGAGTTATGCCAGCTTGTGGCAATTTGCAAGCACGTAAGATCTTACTTTCACAAATAAGCATCTATATGGCCATTCAGTAGATGCACTCATACAGTTTCTATTACTCCACTTTTTAGCCCCCACTTTGGAAAAAAGTCAACAAATGTTAAAATGCAATGTGATTTTTGAAACAGGAGAGAAATTTTGTTTCAGGTTGAGTTTTCTTAAAGAAGTAAGCTTTCTCCAGAAGAAAAACTGAAAGATATATATAAACATTATCTCTGTGTATATGCTGTTTATAGTGTCAGATCAAAAAGTATTTGTCGACTATAAAAATGAAGTATGTCTCAATGCTGGGAGAAGAGATTGGCTACTGCTACTTAGACTTGGCATTTTTAAAAATCTTTTCTCTTGAGAAAGTTTGTTTTAAGTAAATATATGATCTACTGAGTAGAATTTATCATAAGCTACAATTTCTGTTCTGATTATCAATGAGATCATTTCTCACACACACATACTTTGTTCTCATCCCTTGATATTTGATTAATAGAAAAACTGAGTGACACACTTGGGGAGAACTGGTTGCTTGGTTGGTTTTCAGTAAGCATTTCATTGAAGCACAACTTAAGAAAAGTGCACAAATCATAAGCAGACAGCTCAATTAACTTTCACAAAGTGAACACACCCAAGTAACCAGGAAGTTTTAGATCAAGAACTAGAACATTAATAGCCACCCCCAGAAGTCCATTCATGCTGCCTCTTAATTGCTTCCCTGGGAGCTCTGATGGCATAGTGCCTGAGCCACTTGACTGCTAAGGAGAAGGTTGGCAGTTCAAACCCACCAGCCACTCCTCAGAAGGTAAGCTGGGCAATCTACTTCCATAAAGATACCGCCTCAGAAACCCAAGGACAGGTCACTATGAGTCAGAGACCACTCGATGGCACATAACAACAACAAGTTGCTTCCCCACAACGGTAACCAGTATTCTGACTTCTAATATGACAGGTTACTTTTACCTGTTTCTTAAATTAAAATGACTCTTATCACTTCTTTTACTTACCATTATGTTTTTTGAGAATCACCACGTTGTTTGCACTGCTATGTATCACAACTTATTCATTTAACCATTGATGGATACATATGTGGTTTCTTGTTGTTATGTGCCATCGAGTCAGATCTAACTCATAGCGACCCCTCCTTGGGTTTCCGAGGCAGTATCACTACAGAAGTAGACTGCCCCATCTTCCTTCCGAAGAGTGGCTGGTGGGTTTGAACCGCCAGCCTTCTGGTTAGCAGTCAAGTGCCTTAGGCACTCTACTATCAGAGCTCCTGTGGTTTCTAGTCTAGAGCTATTATGAATAATACATACATAGGGAAAGAGAATCAACATCTGTATGCATATCTCTGCATGGATATATACCTAAAAGGAATTGCTGTGTGATGAATGTACATTGCTGTTGTTATGTGCTGTCGAGTCAGACCTGACTCATAGTGACCCCTCTTTGGGTTTCCGAGGAGGTATCACTACAGAAGTAGATTGCCCAACCTTCCTTCTGAGGAGTGGCTGGTGGGTTTGATCCATCAGCCTTCTGGTTAGCAGTCAAGCGCCTTAGGCACTACACTATCTGTTCTGGTTACCTAGTGCCGCTCTGACAAGAATATACCACAAATGGGATGGCCTTAACAAACAGGAGTTTATTCTTACAATTTGGAGTCCAAGTTCAAAGTGCCAGGCTCTAGGGGCTGGGTGAAAGCCCCTCGACCTTGGAGTCCAGCTCTGCCTCCTACTCCCAGCCCACTGGAGCTAGAGGTATTTCTTCATTCAGACAGCTGCTGGCTGCTGAGGCTGAGAAGCCCCAAGGTTGACAAGTCAAAAGGCACAGTCCCGATGTTACCAAACCACACAGCAGGCCATTAACTTAAGTCCATTGTAAGTCCCAAGGTCAGCAGAGCATAGCAGGCTGCTGAGCAACAACAAGGCTACATGCAGCGTCCAAGTGTGCCATAGGCTAGAGACCATTCCCAAAGGCTTCTCCTTATATACAGGAAGCAGACCACATACCCAAAGGCAGTTACCCAGCTGCTTGTGGTAGATCCACCGTGGAGTTGATTGCCAGTCTCCTCATTGGGATTAACTACCACCAGCTGCCCAGCCACTCAACCAGGCCCAGCCAAGTTGACACACAAACCAAACTACCACACTACCAGAGCTCCTAAATGTATGTATATATTACATTTTAGAAGCTATTGCCAGTTTTCTGAACTGGTCATGCCAACTTACACTCCAACCAGCAAGATGTGAGAGTTCTGTTGGTCCACATCCTCCCCAGCACCTGATACTCATCCCTTTAAATCAGATGATTGTGTAGTCATTGCTCATTGTGGTTTTAAATTGCATTTCCCTGAAGACTAATGAAATTCTTTACATCTTATTAGTTAAGAATGTTCAATCTTTTGTTCATTTTTCTATGGGATTATCTATCTTTTTTTATTATTATTACTTTATAGGAGTTCTTTTTATATTGTTGTTGTTTTTGTTGTTAGATGCTGTTGAGTCAGCTCCAACTCATAGCGACTATTTGCACAACAGAATGAAACACTGTCCAGTCCTGTGCCAGCCTCACTATCTTTGTTATACTTGAGCCCATCGTTGCAGCCACTGTGTCAATCCATCTCATTGAAGGTCTTCCCCTTTTTCTTCAACTCTCTCCTTTACCAAGCATGATATCCTTCTACAGCGAATCGTTCCTTCTGACAACATGACCAAAGTAGGTGAGACAAAGTCTGGCCAGTCTCACTGCCAAGGAGCATTAAGCTGTACTTTTCCAGGACAGATCTGTTAGTTCTTTGAGCAGTCCATTCTTACCCAACACCACAACTCAAAAGCATCAACTCTTCGTCAGTCTTCTTTATTCTTTGTCCAGCTCTCACATGCATATGAGGCAATGGAAAATACTATGGCTTGGTTTAGGTACACTCTAGTCTTCAAAGAGACATCTTTGATCTTCAGCACTTGAAAGAGGTCCTTTACAGCAGATTTGCCCAATGCAGTACGTCTTCTGATGTCTTGACTGTTGCTTCCATTGGTGTTGATTATAGAACTAAGTAATATGAAGTCTTTGACAACTTCAGTCTTTTCTCTATTTATCATAATGCTGCTTATTAGTCCAGTTGTGAGGATTTTTGTCTTCTGTATATTGAGGTGTAATCCATACTGCAGAGTATAGTCTTTAATCTTCATTGGTAAGTGCTTCAAGTCATCCTCACTTTCAGCGAGCAAAGTTGTGTCATCTGCATATCATAGGTAGTTAATAAGTCTTCCTCCAATCCTGATGCCACATTCTTCTTCATATAGTACAGCTTCTCAGATTATTTGCTCAGTGAATAATTATGGTGAAAGGATATAACCTTGACACACACCCTTCCTGATTTTAAATCATGCAGCAACCTCTTGTTCTGTTCAAATGACAGCTTCCCAGTCTATGTACAGGTTCCTCATGAGTACAGTTAAGTGTTCTGGAATTCCTGTTCTTCTCAATGCTATCCATAATTTGTTAGGATCCACACAGTTGAATGTCTTTGCATAGTCGATAAAACACAAGTAAACATCTTCCTGGTATTCTTTGTTTTCAGCCAGGATCCATCTGACATCAGGAATGATATCCCTCATTCCATGTCCTCTTCTTAATCCAGCTTGCACCTCTGGAAGTTCTCTGTCAATATACTGCTGCAACCATTTTTTAACTGTCTTCAGTAAGATTTTACTTGCATGTGATATTAATGACATTGTTCGATAATTTCCACAATCCGTGGGGATCACTTTTCTTTGGAATGGGTACAAATATGGATCTCTTCCAGTTATTTGTCCACATAGCTAGCTGTCTTCCAAATCTCTTGGTATAGCCAAGTGAAGACCTCCAGTGCAGCATCCATTTGTTGAAACATCTCACTGTTTCATCTCAATATATTAGTGCTTGTCAAGTCAGTGGTCAGATACAAATATATTGCTACTATCTTCTCCCACTCAGGGCCTTCCCTTTTCAATCTCTTCATGTTATATTAAGGAGCTCTGGTGTTACAGTGGTTAAAACATTCGGCTGCTAACAAAAACGTTTGCAGTTCCAACCCATAAGCTGCTCTGAGGGAGAAAGAGGAGTCAGTCTGCTTTTGTAAAGATTTACAGCCTTGAAAACCCTATGGGGTAGTTCTACTCTGTCCTAAAGTGTCTCTATAAGTTGGATCAACTTGATGGCAGTGGGTTTGGGGTTGGTACCTATTGCAAGTTCATGAATATATTCCCCCATGCTTTGTTTTTGGAGGTGTTCTGGTGGTGTAATGGGTAAAGCATTTGGCTACTTACCAAGTGGTTGGTGGGGAGAAAGATGAGGCAGTCTGCTTCCATAAAGATTTATAGAAACACTTTGGGGCAGTTCTACTCTGCCCTATATGGTCACTAAAAAAAAAAAATCAAAATCAAACTCATTGCCTTTGAGTTGATTTTGACTCCTAGTGATCCCTCCTTGGGTTTCCGAGGTCATATCTCTAAGGAAGTAGATTGCCCAATCTTCCTTTGGAGGAATGGCTGGTGGGTTTGAACTATCAGACTTCTAGTTAGCAGTCAAATGCCTTAGGCACTACACCACCAGAGTTCTCATATGGTCACTATGAGTTGGTATCAACTCCATGGCAGTCAGATTTATATTTTTTCTTTTCAAAGCTTTATTTATATTTAAATCTAACCCATCTGCAATTGATTTGTGTGTATGGTGTAAGGCAGGGGCAACAATTCATTTTTTAACTCACCCCCAGGGGCAGGCTCTCAGCCCAATGGTTAGCGAGATGTACACACAGACCACTCAACCCAGGATGCTGCATCCACACACTCAATGGTAACACATCCCCTAAAGCAATAAACCATGGGACACCAAAGGACCGACATTCAAACTGAGGAAATGCAGGACAGACAGGAATGCATAATTATGAGGGGCACAGGTGGAGTTTTGCAGGGTAGGGATGGGAGGAGACAGGGTTAGGGTTGGACATGGCGAAAGGGGAATGAAACTAAATGTATGAGTTACTTTGAATGTAAAACAAGCTCTTAAAATAAAAATAAATAATTCATTTTTTATATGGATATCAAATTGTTCCAGAATCATTTATTGAAAAGATTTCACTAGTGTACTGCTGTTTTATCGTCATCATAAATCAGGTAACTATATAAATCTGTGGGTCTGTTTCTGGACTTTCTATTTTGTTTCATTGTTCTATTTGCCCATCCTTCCCTACATGGCCTCCATTATTGTAGCACTATAACAATACCTGGTAGTTTAAGTCCTCCAGCTTTCTTTTTTTCTTCAAGATTGTCTTGTCTATTCTTGGTCCTTTGTATTTCCATAAAAATACTAGAATTGACTTGTTGACTTATACAGGAAGAACAAAAAGAACTGAGTATTTACTGAATCGGATTGAATTTATAAATGAATCTGGGAAAAGCTGACATTTGTGGTGGCTTTGTGTCAATCTAGTTAGGTTAAACAACTTCTCCCAGAATTCTCTTCCCTGAAGGTTTTTAGTTAAAGTGAGCCATGAAGACTCCCCCTCCCCCTCCCGTGAGATTACGAGGATAGAAGTTAAGCAGCTGCTATAATTTTTTGCTCAGAATGTCACAGTAGGTGTTTTTGTAGTTTACGCACATTGTAGATTATCTAGGGGCTCACCTTGTTAGTGTGAGAGTAACAGGCAGGCCTGCAACTGCTCCCACCTCCCCCGAATCCTCTTTCAGTTTCTGCTTCTGAGTTAACTGTGTATTTAGCTCCACAACAAAGAGCATCACCTTCTCTTGTAGAAAGCCCACATCATCAGGGTTGGAGGTAGTAAGCTAACTAGGTTCCAGTCTGTCCTCATGTGGTCCAGCTTGTCCTTGCATTGTTGTTGTGTGCCATCGAGTCGATTCCAGCTTATGGTGACCCTATAGGACAGTGTAGAACTGAGTCATATCCTTACCTAGCTTGTAATCTTTACAGGAGCTGATTGTCAGGTCTTATCTCCTGCAGACCTGGCCAGTGGCTTCAGTTAGAAATAATGACCTTTCAGTTAGCAGCCAACTGCTTAACCATTGTGCCACCAGGGCTCCCAAATGTTCTGATGGTTTCTCTGGCTTCCAGAAGCAGTTCTCTGGCCACCGGGTTTTCAGCCACTTTCCTTATTCCCAGGATTGTGAAATTCCTCCTGGGAAAATATGGCTGCAGAACGTAAGCTCATCTCTCCATGATCTCTCCTCTCCAGAATCTTGACCACTGAAGTTCTAAGCTGTTTTAGCAGCTTCCCAATACCCATAAAGAGATTTTTTGAATTTTTTTATCCAGTTCTTCTAGTTGTTCTAAAAGGCTGTATTGTTCTATTACAAGTTACTCTATCACACTAAAAGCTGAAGTCCTGAGCACAGAGTTTAGAGCTGCCCCTTCAATGAAGCTATTGATGATGCTTCGGCAAGTTAAACTGCTGGGTAAGAGAGTTTCTCTCTGTCTCTTTTTTCATCAGGTCTCTAAATCCTCACTGTGTGAGGATTAGTAGGCCTTATGGGAAAAAAAAAAAATTTTTAAACTAATTAAGAGAAACTGTCATTAGACTACTTTGTCAAGAAAGAAAGTTACAAAATAAAATATAAAATTACAAAGCATATTGAAAACAAGCCTTATTCAGTATTGAAGCAAAATATTAAGTTTATTTTATTTCATATTGGCATAAATAGCTGACCCAAACTACAATATTTACAAAAATATAGATTGCTTTCAAAAAGTTTTATAACTCAATGAATTACTAGCCAACACTTCTTTTTTATAGCCTCAGGCATACAGAACTGAGTTGATAAGATTTATTTCTTGGTATGCTGTCATTACTCATCCATGTTAAGCCCCATTTAAAAAAATTTTTAAATGTAATTATTATTTTTTCCACCCCAAATCCCCAGCCTCCAATTTCATTTTCATTCTGCATCTCACTCCAAACACCCTCCTATGTATTTAGTGTATGTTCTTCCAATCTATTTGTCCTTGAAAATATGTAACATTATTTTTGTGTATTTCTTCATTCACATAAATTGAATTGTACTATCAATTGCATTTTTAAAATTTAATCACATAATAATTTTTATGAGAGCTCTGGTGGCATAGTGCCTAAGGCATTTGACTGCTAACCAGAATGCTGGTGGTTCAAACCCACCAGCCACTCCTCGGAAGGAAGACTGGGCAATCTACTTCCATGGTGATTCTGCCTTGGAAACCCAAGCAGGTGTCGCTAAGAGTCTGATCTGACTCAACAGCAATGAGTTTGGGTTTGTTTTTTTTTTTTTTTTAATCCATACTGCTATGAGTCAAAATCAACTTGAATGCAGTGGGTTTAGTTTTGCTTTGAATCCATATTTTTCTGTGAAAATCTAGTTCATTTCTGCTGATTAGTGCATTATATTTGATCATATGCTTATATATTTTCATTATCCATTCTCCAACTCATCTACTACAAAAAAAAAAAAAAAAACTACAATGGACATATTTGTGCATATCTCCTTCTTTGTACATCCATGCAAGTATTTCTCTGGGTTAAAAACTCTTAAGAGGAATTACTGGTTGGAAGCATAACTATTAATGAATGAAGACAAGTTGTGGGATGGTGGTATCAAGGACATCATACATGAATAAAGCAAAAGGTCCTTTAAAAGATAGAAAAGAAAGAAAAGCCCAAAACAGATCTCAGAAGCGGCTCTGAAACTTGCTCTTGAATGTAGAGTAGCTAAAGTAAATGGAAGAAATGATGAAGTAAAGGAGCTAACCAGAGGATTTCAAAGGGCAGCTTGAGAAGACAAAGCAAATTATTATAATGAAATGTGCAAAGATCTGGAGTTAGAAAACCAAGAAGAAAAAGCACACTAGGCATTTCTCAAGCTAGATTCTTTAGTTCAGAAAGAACTAAAGAAAAAGTCAAGCCTCAAGTTACAATATTGAAGGATTCTATGGGCAAAATGTTGAATGACACAGGACGCATCCAAAAATAGAAAGCTCAATTGGCACAACATGGTACACAAGGGTATTGTTCTGCATCTTATTTGGTGAGTGGTGACTGGGGTCTTGGAAGCTTCCAAGTGGCCATTTAAGTGGCAACTATTGTTCTCTCCTTGTCCAGAGCAGATAATAATGAAGAGGATCAGGGACACAAGAAAACAGTTGGTCCAGGGAACTGGTGAATCATGACAACCTCAACCTGTATGAATCAGAGTCGAGAGGAACTGGATGGTGCCTGGCTACCAATGCCAACCACTCAGAAAGGGATTAAAATTGCAGATCCTGTATAGAGTGGGAGAAAACTGTGGAACAAAACTCAAAATCATTAAAAAAAAAAAAAAAAAAAAGACCAGGTTTACTGATCTGATAGAGACTGGTGGAACCCCCGAGCCTATGGCCCCAAGTATCCATCAGGCCTGGAATTGATCTTACTCCCATGGTTTAACTCTCAGCTGGGCAATAAACAGGCCTCCAAGCTGAAACCTGTACTGGGAGATGCACTCCTTAGATCAGCCAACCATGGGAGACCAGAAGGGCTGCATTTGCATAGGGAGGAATGTTGGGGAGGCAGGAATGCATAGGCAAGAAGGACACAGGAAATGGGTAACCACAGGAAGGAAGTGGGAGGTGAGATGTTACACTGTGAGGAGTGTAACCAGTATCACAAAGAGGAGAAGAAGATGGAGGGAATACACAGAGTCACTGTACCAGGAAGAACTGGTTGACATTCAACCATTTCAGGAGGCAGCATATGATCAAGAACTGATGGAACTGAAGGAAGAAGTCCAAACTACAATGTAGACAATGACAAAAAACACTGCTCTAGTAATTGATGAAATACCAAGATGTTTCAACAAATGGATGCAATGCTGGAAGTGCTTGCTCATCTATGCCAAGAAATTTTAAAGGCAGCTACTTAGCCAACTGAATGGAAGAGATCCATATTTGTACTCATTCCAAAGAAAGGTATCCAACAGAATGCAGAAATTGTCAAATTAATATCACACACAAAAAAAATTTCACTGAAGACAATTCAAAAATTGTGGTAGTACATTGACAGGGCACTGCCAGAAATTGAAGCTGGATTCAGAAGAGTATGTAGAACAAGGGATATCATTGCTGACGTCAGATGGAATGTGACTGAAAGCAGAGAATACAGAAAGATATTTACCTGTGCTTTATTGACTATGCCAGGTATTTGACTGTATGGATCATAAAAAATTATGGATAGCATTGCAAACAACGGGAGTTCTACAACAACTTAATTGTGCTCATGTAGAACCTGTACATAGACCGAGAGGCAGTCATTCAAACAGAAGAGGATACTCTATGGCTTAAAATCAGGAAAGGTGTGTGTCAAGGTTGTATTCTTTCACCAAATTTATTCAATCTGTATGCTGCGCAAATAATCTGAGAAGCTGGACTGTATGAAGAAGAAGGTGGAATCAGGATTGGAGGAAGATTCATTAACAACCTGCAATATGCAGACGACACAATCCTGCTAGCTGAAAGTAAACAGGACTTGAAGCACTTACTGATGAAGATCAAAGACTATAGCCTTCAATATGGATTATACCACAATATAAAGAAAAAAGAAGTTCTCATAATTGGACCAATAAGCAATATCATGATAAATGGAGAAAAGATTGAAGTTGTCAAGGATTTTATTTTACTTGGATTCACAATCAACACCCATGGAAGCAGCAGTCAAGAAATCAAACAATACATTGCAT
>NW_006921880.1:810626-874254 GCF_000298275.1 Orycteropus afer afer
TGACATGAGACAAAGTATATGTGAACTGCTGTATGAAAAGTGAATTTACTCTGTAAATCTTCACCCAAATCCTAATAAAAAAAAAAAAAAGCATTAAAAAGCAAAGATACCACTTTGAGAACTAAGGTATGCCTGACTCAAACCATGATATTTTCAATCACCTCATATGCATGTGAAATATATAGATATATAATTTGTTAAATATTTGCAGACTGTTCTCCAAAATGAGAACACCAAATCTTTTAACCATAAACAGTTTATGACCTAATGAGTGTAAGGTGGTCTCCCGTTGTCTTAATTTGCGTTTCTATGACTAACTAAAGAGCTGGTGGTGCTTTACTAAGCACTGGGCTGCTAAGTAAAAGGTCGGTGGTTCGAACCCACCAGCCACTCCAGGGGAGAAAGATGTGGCAATCTGTTTCTGTAAAGATGACAGCCTTGGAAACATTATGGAACAGTTCTACTCTGTCCTATAGGGTCGCTATGAATCAGAATTAACTCCACAGCAACTTGACTGCTAACCAGAAGGTTGGAGGTTCAAACCCACCAGCCACTCCTCGAAAGGAAGGTTGAGCAATCTACTTCTGTAGTGATACCACCTCGGAAACCCAAGGAGGGGTCACTATGAGTCGGGTCCGACTTGATGGCTCATAACAACAAGTCACTTACCATTTTGTTTCTCCTTCTGTGAACTGACTGTTCTACATTTGCCCATTTTTTATATTGAATCCTATGGATTGTTGTTGTGTTTGTTTTTAACCGAATTGCTGGCATTTCCTGGAAACCAGTGATATTAAAATGTCTTCTCCATTTTAAATGTAGCAAGAAGCTCCTCCCAATCTGTCATACTTGTATTAATGTGTCTGTAATGTCCATTCTTGAAATCTTTAAATTCAATGTAGTTAAATCTATTGTTTTTTTGTTTCTTCACTATTTTATTTCTCTTATGTTAATGTTCTTTAATTTGTCCCCACCTTAAGGTTACAAATAGTTTCTCCTACAATTTCTTATGTTTGAATATTATTTGAATCTTTACCTCTTCCTACCTTTGTGATGTTTGAAGGATTACCCTAAGTGCCTTCATTTCCTAAATTTTATTTTATTATTTTTTTTAATTTTCTAAATTTTAGAAGGGAGCTTCGGTAGCATAGTGGCTAAGGCACTTGACTGCTAACCAGAAGGCTGGCGGTTCAAACCCACTAGCCACTCCTCGGAAGGAAGAGGGCAATCTACTTCCATAGTGATACTGTCTTGGAAACCCAAGGAGGGGTCACTATGAGTCATAAGGCACCTAACAACAACAACAACAAATTTTAGAATGGAGAGAACCAAAGTATTTACCTGATAGGGCAGTTGTTTAAAATTAACTGTAAATAGAATGCATAGAACATTTACAGATATATTTCAAGTAGTTGCTACCAGTAAGGTATTTTATTCATCCAGAGTTCATCTTTGTATATGGTGTGAGATAAAGATCACTGTATTTCTCCTTGTAGCGGGCTAATTTCTCAATACCATTTATTAAATCAGCCATCCTTTCTGCACTAATTTGTGATGCCAACTGTTTTCACGTACAAAATTTCCTTACAGATGTAAATCGATTTCTGAAGTTTCCAGTATATTCTATTAGTCTGTTTATCTGTTCCTGAGCTATACTGTTTCCATTAAGATTTTCATTATGTGTTAATATCTAACAGGGTGAATCTACCTTCTTTTTTTTTCAAAATTGTCTTAGCTATTTATAAATTTTTATTCTTCCATATATATTTTGGACTATGTTTGTGAAGTTCCTCCTACATATTCTGTTGAAATTTTGATTGGGATTCGTTGTATATATAAATTAATTTGGGAAGAATTTCTATCTTTACAGTATTGTCATCTGACCCATGAATGTGCTTATTTTCCCAGTTTTCTGGCCTTCTTTTATGTCCTTTAATAGATTTGTTAATGTTTTCTCTGTAAAGATCTTTTACATTGGTGAAGTTAGTTCCTAGTTATTCTATCATCTTTGTTGTGATTGTAATTGGTAATTTATTTTCCATTACATTTCTTTTTGGTTGTTGCTGATGGAAACAGATGCTTGTTAATTAATATTATAAGCAACAAACTGGCCTAACTTTCTTATACTCATTTGTTGTCTGCGGTTCATTATGTAAATGTCAACATTACCTGCAAATAATAATAATTTTGGATATGCTATTCCTTTTATTTTATTTTTCCTCATTGTGTTGACCAGTACTAATTTAAAGATCAGAAGTGAGTGCCTCAGATTAGCCGTTAGCTCTCAGCCAACACTCAGTCTTTTCTAATTTCCTGCTGGAAGGTTGGGCACTCTACTTCCATAGTGATATCGCCTCAGACACCCAAGGAGGGGTCATTATGAGTTGGATCTGACTCGACAGCAGTGAGTTTGGTGGTTTTGTTTTTTTGTTTTTTTGTTTTTTGCTGGAACTGGAAGCCTGCACACATCTACCTTCCCTTGCTTGCTGGTTCTAGTAAAGTTCTACCTAGATTGGAAGCTGTTCTGGTTACCTAGTGCTGCTCTGACAAGAATATACCACAAATGGGATGGCCTTAACAAACAGTTTATTCTCTTACAGTTTGGAGGTTTTAAGTCTAAGTTCAAAGTGCCAGGCTCTAGGGGCTGGGTAAAAGCCCCTCAACCTTGAGGTCCAGCTCTGCCTCCTGCTCCCAGCCCACTAGAGCTAGAGGCATTTCTTCACTCAGACAGCTGCTGGCTGCTGAGGCTGAGAAGCCCCAAGGTTGATAAGTCAAAAGGCACAGTCCCAACATTACCAAACCACACAGCAGGCCATTAACTTAAGTCCATTGTAAGTCCCAAGGTTGGCAGAGCATAGCAGGCTGCTGAGCAACGACAAGGCTACATGCAGGGTCCAAGCGTGCCACAGGCTAGAGACCATTCCCAAGGCTTCTCCTTATATACAGGAAGCAGACCACATACCCAAAGGCAGCTACTCAGCTGCTTGTGGTAGATCCCACCATGGAGTTGATTGCCATTCTCCTCATGGGGAATAACTACCACCAGCTGCCCAGCCACTCAACCAGGCCCAGCCAAGTTGACACACAACGTAACCAGCACAGAAGCCCAGAGGAAGATAGAAGCAATCCCTCTTCTGGCAGGGTGCTGGGCAACACAGCAACAACACTAACAGCCAGAACAGTGGCTCCTGGTCAGCAGCAGCAGCATTACAAAGAGTGAAAAGCAAGTGCCAAGATCCTGGGAAATATCATCCCTTTCGTTTTGTTTCTTCAGTCCAAATCAGGCAGCAGCTTTCCTGATCTATGAGTTATAACATTCTTTCCTTCATCCAGCTTTACCAATATTTTGTAATTAACTGTCTAAATTAAATCCTTCTCTGCTTAGAATATCTAAAACATTTTTTGTTTTCTTCTCTGAACATTGACCATGTGGTGGTTAAGTTTGTGTGTCAACTTGGCTGGGCCTGGATGACTAGCTGGGCAGCTGAATGTAGTGTTCCCTATGATGAGACTGGTAATCAAATCCATGGTGGAACCTATTGTGAGCAGCTGAGTAGCTGCTTTAGGGATGTGGTCTGCTTTCCATATATAAGAAACAGCTTCGGAAATGGTCTCTAGGTTATGGCACACTTGGACCTTGCATGTAGCCATGTTGTTGTTCAGTAGCCTCCCATGCTCTGCTGACCTTGGGATTTACAATAGACTTGAATTAATGGTCTGCCATGTGGTTTGGTAACATCAGGACTGTGCCATTTTATTTGTCGACCTTGGGCTTGTTAGCCTCAGCAGCCAGTAGCTGCCTCAGTGAAGAGATGCCTCTAGCTTCAGTGGACCAGGAGCAAGAGGCAGAGCTGAAGCCAAGGTCGAAGGGCTTTCACCCAGCCCTGAGAGCCTGGCACTTTGAACTTGGACTTAAAGCCTCCAAACTCTGAGAGAATAAACTCCTATTTGTTAAGGCCATCCCATTTGTAGTATATTCTTGTCAGAGCAGCACTAGGTAACCAGAACAGACCAATATAGATTTAAACAAGCATTTTTTGTCAAGTTCCCAACATCTAAGGAAATACAAATTTTACAGTTAGGTACTGTGGCAAAGACTGCTATTTGTTGTTGTTGTTGCTAGTTGCTGTTGACTCAGCTCCAACTCACAGAAACCTTATGGGTAACAGATCCAAAATGTTGCCCGGTCCTACACCATCTCCATGATCTTTGGTACGTTTCAGCCCATTGTTGAGGCTATTGTGTCAATCTGTCTCTTTGAGGGTTTTCTTCATTTTAGAAGAAGTCCAGCTTCTTGAATTATTTGCTCAGCACATAGATTTAGTAAGTATAGTGAAAGGATACAAGGCTGAAACACACCTTTTCTAATTTTAAACCATGCAGTATCCCCTTGTTCTGTTTGAACAACTACCTCTTGGTCTAGGTATAGGTTACACATGAGCACAATTAAATGTTCTGGAATTCCCATTCTTTGCCACGTTATCCATAATTTGTAATCATCCACGTAGTTGAATGCTTTTGCATAGTCAATAAAACACAAACACCTCTCTAGTATTCTCCGCTTTCAGCCAAGTTCCATGTCATATCAGCAATGATAGCCCTCATTCCGTGTCCTCTTCTGAACTCAGCTTGGATTTTTAGCAGTTCTCTGTCGATATACTTCTATAGACAAGGAAGCTGGCCAGGGGTGGTGGCAGTGCAGTTCAGAGAAGCTTGAGAGAGGATACAGATCAGGTAGTGGAGTGGGCAGCAGTTTGGAGCACCTGAGGGAGAAGACAGACCAGGAAGTGAGCACAGCAGTTTGGAACAACTAAGGGAGAAAAACTTGTCTGTCAGTTTGTCCTACTGTGGTGGCTTGCATGTTGCTGTGAGGTTGAAGGCTATGCCACCGGTGTTTCAAATGCCAACAGGGTTACCCATGGTGGACAGGCTTCAGTGGAGCTTCCAGACTAAGACAGACTCAAAGAAGGAAGAGACCATCCACTTCTTAAAGAATTGGTCAGTGAAAACCTTCTGAATACCAGTGAAACACTGTCTGATATATTACAGGAAAACTTTATGAATAGACCTGTAACATTGCCCAACATAGTGCCAGAAGATGAGCCCCTCAGGTTGGACAGTACTTAAGATATGACTGGGGAAGAGCTACCTCCTCAGAGTAGAGCCAACCTTAATGAAATGGATAGAGTAAAGCTTTTGAGATCTCTATTTGCTGATGTCACACAACTCAAAATGAGAAGAAAAAAAAAAAACAGCTGCAAACATCCATTAATAATTGGAATATGGAATGTAAGAAGTATGACTCTAGGAAAATGGGAAGTTGTCAAAAATGAAATGGTACACATAAATATCAATATCCTAGGCATCAGTGAGCTGAAATGGACTGCTTTTGGCCATTTTAAATCAACAACCATATGATCTACTATGCCGGGAATGACAGATTGAAGAGAAATGATGTGGCATTTATCATCACAAACAATGTTTCAAGATCTATCCTGAAGTATAATGCTGTCGCTGATAGAATAATATACATATGCCTATGAGGAAGACCAGTTAATACTAGTACTATTCAAATTTATGCACCAACTACCAAAGGCAAAGATGCAGAAATTGAAGATTTTTACCAGCTTCTACAGTCTGAAATTGACCAAACATGCAATCAAGATGTATTGATTATCACTGGTGATTGGAATACAAAAGTTGGTAACAAAGAAGAATCACCGGTAGTTGGAAAATATGGCCTTGGTGATAGAAATAACACTGGAGATCGCATGATAGAATTTTGCAAGACCAACGACTTATTCATTGCAAATACCTTTTTTCAACAACACAAATGGTGGCTGTACACATGGACTTTGCCAGATGGAGTACACAGGAATCAGATTGACTACATCTGTGGCAAGAGGCAATGGAGAAGCTCAATATCTTCAGCCAAAACAAGGCAAGAGCTGACTGTGGAACAGACCATCAACTGCTCATATGCAACTTCAACTTGAAGCACAAAACAATTAAAAGAAGTCCACGAGGGTCAAAATATACTTTGATTATATCCCTCCTGAATTTAGAGACCATCTAAAGAATGGATTTGATGCATTGAACATCAATGACCAAAATCAGAGGAATTGTGGGATGACATCAAGAACATCATCCATGAAGAAAGCAAGAGCTCATTAAAAAGACAGGAAAGGAAGACCAAAATGGATGTCAGAAGAGACTGAAATTTGCCCTTGAATGGACAGTAGCTGAAGCAACTGACAGACAAATTTGTCTCCCTTAGTTGTTCCAAACTGCTCTGCTCAAGTTCAAGAAGTTCAAGAAGACAAAAATGTAACCCTCAAATTGCAATATTGAAAGATTCTATGGGCAATATATTGATTGATGCAGGAAACATCATAAGAAGATGGAAGGAATATACAGAGTCACTGTACCAAAAAGAATTGGTCAATGTTCATCCATTTCAGAAGGTGGCATATGATCAAGAACCAATGGTATCAAAGAAAGAAGTTGAAGCTGCACTGAAGGAATTCGTGAAAATCAAGGCTCCAGGAATTGACGGAATACCCATTGAGATGTTGCAACAAATGGATGCCGCACTGAAGGCACTCACTTGGCTAGGCCAAGAGATTTGGAAGACAGCTACATGGTCAAATAACTGGAAGAGATCCATATTTGTATGCATTCCAAAGAAAGGTGATCCCATGGATTGTGGAAATTATTGAACAATATCATTAATATCATGTGCAAGTAAAATCTTGCTGAAGATAATTCAAAAATGGTTACAGCAGTATATTGACAGAGAACTTCCAGAAGTGCAAGCTGGATTCAGAAGAGGACGTGGAATGAGGGATATCATTGCTGATGTCAGATGGATCATGGCTGAAAGCAAAGAATACCAGAAAGATGTTTACTTGTGTTTTATTGACTATGCAAAGGCATTCAACTGTGTGGATCCTAACAAATTATAGATATCCTTGAGAAGAACAGGAATTCCAGAACACTTAATTGTACTCATGAGGAACCTGTACATAGACCAGGAGGTTGTCATTCAAACAGAACAAGAGGATACTTCATGATTTAAAATCAGGAAGGGAGTGGTGTCAAGGTTGTATCCTGTCACCACACTTATTCAACTTGTTCTCTGAGCAAATAATCTGAGAAGCTGGACTACATGAAGAATAATGTGGCATCAGGATTGGAGGAAGACTCATTAACAACTTATGATACACAGATGACACAACTTTGCTTGCTGAAAGTGAGGATGATTTGAAGCACATACTGATGAAGATTAAAGAGTACACTCTGAAGTATGGATTACACTTCAATATGCAGTAAACAAAAATCCTCACAACTGGACCAATAAGCAGCATCACGATAAATGGAGAAAAGATTGAAGTTGTCAAAGACTTCATGTTACTTAGTTCTACAATCAACACCAATGGAAGCAGCAGTCAAGACATCAGAAGATGTCTTGCATTGGGCAAATCTGCTGCAAAGACCTCTTTCAAGTGATGAAGAGCAAAGATGTCTCTTTGAAGAGTAGGGTGTACCCAACCCAAGCCATGGTATTTTCAGTTGCCTCAAATGCACATTTTCAGTGAGAGGTGGACAATGAATAAGGAAGACCAAAGAAGAGTTGATGCTTTTGAGTTGTGGTGTTGGCAAAGAATGCTGAAAGTACTGTGGACTGCTAAAAGAACTAACCAATTTGTCCTGGAAGAAGTGCAGCTGGAACGCTCCTTAGAAACAAGAACTCCCAGACTTCATCTCACCTACTTTGGTCATGTTGTCGGAAGAGACCATTCCCTAGAGAAGGATATCATGCTTGGTAAAGTGGAGGATTGACAAAAAAGGGAAAGGTCTCCAACAAGATGGAATGACACAGTGGCTACAACGATGGTCTCAGCTATAGCAAGGATAGAGAGGCTAGTACAGAACCGGACAGTGTTTCGTTCTGTTGTGCATAGGGTCGCTATGAGTTGGAGCTGACTCAGCAGCACCTAACAACAACAACAACAACAACACTGCTGCAACCAGTTTTGAATTATCTCCAACATAATTTTACTTATGAATGATACTAATGATATTCAATAATTTCTGCATTCTGTTGGATCACGTTTCTGTAGAATGAGCACAAATATGGATCTCTTCAAGGTCAGTGGCCAGGTAGCTGTCTTTCAAATTCCTTGGCCTAGATAAGTGAGTGCTTCCAGTGTTGCATCAGTTTGTTGAAATATCTCAACTAGTATTTTGTCAGTTCCTGGAGTCTTTTTTTTTTGCCGATATCTTCGGTTTATCTTGGACTTCTTCCTTCAATATCAGTGGTATTGAAGGATCATATGCTACTGCCTGAAATGGATGAAATGAATGTCAATCAATACTTTTTGGTACAATGACTCTGTATTCCTCCCTTCTTTTGATGGCTTGCGTTGTTCAACATTTTGCTCACAGAATCCTCGAGCTCTACAACTCAAGGCTTGAATTTTTATCTTCAGTTCTTTCAGCTTGAGGAACTCTGAGTGTGTTCCTCCCTTTTGGTTTTCTAACTCTAGGTCTTTGCACATTTCATTATAACTGTTTACTTCATCTTCTCCAGTTGCCTTTTGAAATCTTCTGTTCACTTAACCTAGTTTATGTTAATGAGGTGACTCTTGAGTTGATACATACATGTTGTTTGTTGTTGTTATGTGCCGTCGAGTCAGACCCGACTCATAGCGACCCCTCCTTGAGTTTCCGAGGCAGTATCACATGCCATGGAATATTATTCAACCATAAAGAGAAATGAAGTTCTGACACATGCCATTACATAAACCTTGAAAACGTTATACTGAGTGAAATTAGTCAAACACAAAAGGACAGATATTGTCTGATCCCACTTCCATGAAATACCTCAAACAGGCAAATACATAGAAGCCAAAGTTTATTAGTGGTTAGCAGGGGCTTGGAGAAAGTAGAAATGGAGAGTGATTGCTAATAAGTTCTGAGTTTTTGTTCAGGGTGATGAATAACAGTTGGAAATGGATAGTGCTGATGGTTGCACAACATAACAAATGTAATTCATTATGAATGTCACTGACTTGTATATGTAAAAATGGTTAAAATAGCAAATGTTTTATTATATATATTTTATCACAATACATTTTTTTAAATGCATTTAGAAAGTATGCTGAACAAAAATGTACAATACAAACATAAATGTTTGAAAGTCACTCATATTAAATCCTTGCACATGTACAAAAGGAAAATATATAAGAATGTTCATAATAACAAAAAATTGGAAATAATTCAAGTGTCCAGTAGAATTATAAATTTGTGGTATATTCACACAATGCAACACTATGAAGCAAAGAAAATGAATGCAAGAGTCTTACATTTTCTCAGGTGAAAAAAGACCAGAAAAGACTGAATTTTTTTTTAATTGTATTGTGATTTGGATGAACGTTTACAGAGCAAATTCCTCTTCCTTACAGCAGTTCACATTCACTTTTGTCTCTTGACATCGACTGCAATCTCCCACAGTGCAACAGCTCTCCTTCCACTGCCTCACTATGGCCACCTCTTCCCTGTGTCCTTCCCTCCCATGCACTCTTACCCCCCCTCCCCCCACCCCCCACCCCCGGCTGAAAGGACTGATATTTTTATAAAGCTCAAAAATAAGCAAAACTAAATACTGTGTTGCTTAGGGATACATAAATGGGAAAGGAATAATAAATATAATGTTGTTGTTGTTGTTGTTATGTACCATCCAGTCGGACCCGACTCATAGTGACTCCTCCTTAGGTTGCCAAGGCAGTATCACTATGGAAGTAGATTGCCCCATCTTCCTTCTGAGGAGTGACTGATGGGTTTGAACCGCCAGCCTTCTGGTTAGCAGTCAAGTGCCTTAGGCACTATGCTACCAGACCTCCTGATAAATATAATAAGGAATAATAAAAATGGGTGATACAAGGGGTTGAGATGGGCCAGATCAACGATGGACTAAATGAGATAGGTAGGTAGGGTTGTAGTTGTTAGGTGGGAACATGGGTGTTTACTGCATTAAGACACAACAAAAATTTATGCTAAATATATTATTTAATGCTTATACAGTGGAATATATATAAATATATATATTTAAAAAGTCAAGTGTACATCTTTTCTTTGGCTCAGGAGTCACACTTCCAAATACTGGATTTCCTGAAAAACAGGTTAATAAGTTAATACAGTAAGGGGAAAACGTTTGTCAACATGCCAAAGGTCAAGATGTACTATTTGGTGTAAGTATACTTTTCTTTCAAACTCAAAGTTCCTTCTTTGAGACAAAGGGAATGTGATGGCAAATGATCAACAGCTGCATCACTATCTTAAGCGTTTAAACTGTGCTTTCTTGGTTTTGCTGAAAAAACATTCAGATAACTCTCTTGGCCAGGTGTGTGCCCCATTTATTCGCACCTCATCCACATTCAATACAGTATCAATTGGGTATCAACCTTCCAGTCAGTTCACAGTTGTTAAACTGTGTAAAGAGTAATTGATCAGATCCACCTCTCTTAATTACTACTAGGTCAGAATTGGAATAAACTTCCATCGCTCTTCTAATTTCCTTTAAATGATCTTAGGACAACTCGTCTAAACTTCTCATTAAATGGAGAGTAATGCCTTCCTTTAAATGGAGAGTAATGCCTTCCTTTCCCAGAAGTGACTTAACAAGAAAATAAGAACAAAAAAACAGTTCGGGGAAATGGAAGAGACGTATTAAAGAAAACGGAAAACAATCCTCAAAGAAATTGTGGAAGTTGGAAAAAAAAATTGAAATTTTCCACACCAAGGCTTCCAAAGAAATATACAACATTCCCAGATTAGGGTAAAACTTTCAAGAGCTCTTTTTCAGCGAAGGGAACAGACAAGAAATTCAGTTCAGAAAGTTCACGCATCTAAAAACACAACAACCGCTGTTCAGCTTCAGCAGTCCCCACCACAAAGATGGCGTTGGGACGAAGCCCCTGCTCTCGCCACCAGTGGCTCTCGCCACACATTTCCCACAAACCCCTCCGCGCGGCCCCGCTCCCCGAAACCTGCCCAGCTGGTCTGCAGCCTCTGCGCACGCGCGGGGCTACGTCACGTGCGCTCCTGGGGCTCCGCGGAGCTTGCAGGAGGGGCCCTGGCAGCTTCCGCTGCCGCGTAGCTTCGGGGCTTGGACGGCGAATTTGCGTTGTCTGGGTCGCCGCAGGGCACGAGGCCAAAGGGGATCGCCTGGCGGCTGACCATGGGACTGTGCGAGGGCCGGTGACAGCAAGGAGGCGAGCGGCCTGGGCCCTGATCGCGTCTCCCCGGGGGGCCTCGCCCTCCTGCTCGTGGGGCCGGGGCTCCTGCTGCCGTTGCTGGCGCTGCTGCTGGCGGCGGCGGCCAGGATCATGTCGGGCCGCCGCTGCGCTGGCGGAGGCGCGGCCTGCGCGGGCGCTGCCGTCGATGCTGTGGAGCCGGCCGCCCGCGAGCTGTTCGAAGCATGCCGCAACGGAGACGTGGAACGAGTCAAGAGGCTAGTGACACCCGAAAAGGTGAACAGTCGCGACACGGCGGGGAGGAAGTCTACCCCGCTCCACTTCGCCGCAGGTAACCACGGCCAGCGCCGCCTAGCCTTGTTGCAGACCCTATCTGTAGCTCCGGCCCGGACTCCAAGGCCTTTAGGCCCGGAAACCACAGTGCCAGCTTTTCCTCGTAGGACTCAGTCTTGGAGACCTCGCTCTTGTTGAGTGGGGATTGAGGCGATTGGTGACTAGGGAGTGAGCATGCAGCCCTCACTGGAAGTTTTTTGTTGTTATTTTGGCTTTGTATTGTTTTAGAGTATCAACAATACTTGTATCAACTTCCGGTCTTGCTATCCTAAAAGAGATATGATAAGCCTTGTTATTTGATAAACAAATTATCTCCAAAATCTACTGTTTTGTTGCAAGACCCTCTATTGCAAGGTGTTACCAGTCCTTGGGTCTTAATGTTGTTTTAGTTGCGGTAGAGTGGACTCTGACTCATGGCGACCCCATGTATGCAGAGTAAAACTGCTTCATGTGGTTCTGCTCCAAAGGCTGTGACCTTTCTGAAGCAGATTACTGGGCCTGTCTTCCAGGCGCCTTTGGGTGGGTTCAAACCTTCAATCTTTTGGCCAGTAGTCGAGCACTTAACTTTTTGTGCCACCCAGGGACTGAGATCTTAAAGGCCTGTGTGAAATGCTAGGAAGTAATTTAGTAGGAGCAGCTTAATTGGCCATTGATGCGGTAGCGTTAATTGGTTTATCTGAGTCTTCATAATTAGCAGGTCTGGAGAGAGTAATAGTGGAAATAAGTAAGTTTAGGGGAACTGAGATCTGATTTGTACTGCGTGGTGATAAAGTCTTTGCCCCACACGCAAGTTGGGCTAGAAAGTAGTAAGATGAGAGGAAGGTTTATGTGGGTACTTTAAGTGCCATTTAGAATTTAAGTGGGGACTAACTTTGCCCCATTCTGAGATTTACATTTTTTGAATTACTTTATTTTACTATTTACTAGGTTCACTTTAGGATAATGTGTATTAAGTGTAATTAAATTTGAAAGACAGGATACTCAGCTCATTACGTAAAGCAGTTACAGTTTTAACTTTGAGAAAGATTGTGACTCACCAACCTCGTGTAAACCCTGCAGGGTTGGAAGTGTAAGTAGGTTCTCATACCTTTGATAATCCTGTCTTTTGAATTTTGTGTATTACATGATGATTTAATTTTTTTTTTTTTTGAGCAGAATAATAAGTTTTAAAGCACTCTTGATCTTTCAGGGCGGGGATGATGAGCGAGAAAGGTTTCCTTGTTTATAGACAATGCTTTTACACTCTACCAATGGGAAGGAGGTCCGGAGTGGCACACAGGAACTGAACTGCCAGCCCAGGACCCACGAACCCCGAGGTATCCTGGGAGACAGGCCTGGTGATCTGCTTCCGAAAGATAACAGCCTTGAAAACCCTATTGAGCATTTCTACTCTGCACACAGGGGGTTGCCATGAGTTTGAATGACTGGAAGGCAACTAACAACAAGCAACTGCAGATTTGTTTACTTTAACCTGCTCTAATTTTAAAATATAAATACCACCAGGAGGGCTGCTTCTTGATCAGATGCACCTTGTTGAGTTCCCACTTTGGAGCCTTTTTGAGAGAATGTGGTTTGGGGACCATTGGTGGCAAAGGAGAAGTAGCTAGTGGAGAGCAGAAAGGGACAAAAGCCAAATCTCACCTATTCAGCCATTTTTGTCTGAAATTTTGATGGTCAGGGCTTCCTTTGCTCACCTAGTTTGGATTGCCCTGTTTGAACATGGTCAACATTTAAACAACTGATTTGGTACACTGTCATGACCAACTGATCATAATCCAAAGGGTAGCGTTACTTAGGTTCTGTTCACTTGATCTGTGGATAAAAATAACCGAGGAAGATCTTAGTTGCTACCTTTCAAACATTTGGTGTATTAATGAGTTCATACCCGAGAATAGTAATATTTAGAGGTTTAAGGTTATGAAATCAGCTTTATTGACCTTCTTTGCCACCTTCATTCTACCCCCAGTTCTGTCCCAGTGTTTCAAGCACCTTTTCCATGGATTTCATACTATTTGTTGAGAATAAAATGGAAGACGGTATTTTAAGACCCACACCACCCTCTGACTTAGCCAAATTATCAGGTGCAAGTCGTAAGATTAAACATTTGAGGTATAAAAAGGAAGTAATAAAAATTGTTGAGGGTGTACAGTCAGCTAAGCCCAAAAAAACCAAACTCACTGCCATCCAGTTGGTTCTGACTCATAGCGACCCGCATTGGGTTTCCAAGGCTATAAATCTTTACATTAGTAGATTGCCCCATTTTTCTTCTGTAGCTGGTGGGTTTGAACTGCTGACCTTCTGGTTAGCAGCCAATTGCCTTACCCACTATGCCACCAGAGCTCCTTTACAGTCAACTAGAAGCTTTAAAAGCCCTGTTTAAACCTGTAGGTGTATAAGGAACTTCTAAAAAATTAGCCTTGTGAATTCATTCTAAATGATTGATTACTGAGAACCAGTTTTCTTCATTTTTTAAATAAGAGCATCTAGAGACATTTTTTCTTGGTATACAGAGAAGACATTTTGTAATCTCTTTTATAAGTAGTGAATCAATGTTAATGTGCATGTAGGCATACTGTTGGAAGTTTGACAGAGGTGGGTGTGCTATGGAACTGCTTAACCAAGCATTTTCTTGTGTTTGTATGTGATAGAGTATGCTTTGAAAAAAATTGATCTTTTTGAAATTTTACCCAGTTAAAGTTTGGGGGTTTCATAAGGGGGAGGCATGTTTTTGTTATGATTCCCAGAGATCATTAGGAGTGAGAGAGATCTGTGCCAACAACAGAAAATGAGTCATAATAGAAAAAAATTGGGTCTTTTCATCTAAAAAAATTATTTCAATTAACAGACTAATTGATTGCCAGCCCAAAATGAGATAAGTTCTTCTGTTAAAGAAAAAGGTAATCAAAATAAACAGGATTTTTTCCTTCTGTTAGGTACTTTTTATTATTGAACTAGGTTACGTACTCCTAGGTAAAGGTGATTAAAGAAAGTATTTCTTGTGAGAACGATTACTCTGAAAATTGTTTCCTCTTTAATCTACTACCACCACTCTACCCTCTCCCCAGCTGCCACACATACACTGAGGATATGAGTGATTTTTTGTGTGTGTGATACATCACAAACTTGTAGAGGCAAGTTTGTAGTAAGGAGGCTGTAGCTCTAATTTTATTCAGATGCAGGAGTATCTGAAATTCTTGACAGTGTAATCCCCTAAAAACAGATTTCAGTGAAGGGAACTGCATCTCTAAACTTATTTTTGAAAAATAAAGAGGTGACAGAAACTTTGGGAGAAAGTCATTTTGGTGTCCATTACAGTAAAAGAATGAAATGCATATGGCGTTCCCTGGAGTCTGAACTCTGTAGAAGGGAAAGGTAGAGTTCCATGGCTAGATGGTCTTAATATTCTTTAGGGTATGCAGAGAAGTGCTATCCACTAGAGAAGAATGTGAAAGCTTTTAATAGATTCAAGGAATCCAGATATATTACCAAAAAAAGGTTGCCATCAAGTTGATTCTGACTCATAGCAACCCTATAGGACAAAGTAAAACTTCCCAATAGGATTTCCAAGACTGAAATCTTTATGGAAGCAGGCTGCTACATTTTTCTGCTGTGGAGTAGCCGGTGGATTCAAACCACTGATCTTTTGGTTGTCAGCCTAGAACTTAACCACCGTGCCACCAGGGGTCTGTTCCAGATACATGGGTTTGGAAAGAGAGAGGATTTATATTAGATAAAATTTATGTAATAAGAGTAAGTTGAAAAGAATGCTTACATTGTGGAGTTCTTGGTAAACAAGGTAACACTCTGGGGCTATATTTGCAGTGTGCTACTCAGTGGGGATGGCACAGGACCGGGCACCTTCTTGTTCTGTTATACACAGGGCCACTGTGAGTCAGAGCCCATCCAGTGGCACCTGATAGCAGCAGCACTCAGGTCGGGGGAAGTAGTGCCCTGTGCGTTAGACCAGTCATACTGAACTTGGGTTTTATATTCAGTTGTATGAATTGCATATAAGAGGGAATGTTATTCAGAAGAGGAAATGGGAGTTAGAGCATCTGGAATTGAAAATACAAGCAACAGATAGGAAACTGTTGTTGTTGTTGTTGTTGTTGTTGTTGTTGTTATGTGCCGTGGAGTCGGACCGACTCATAGCAACCCCTCCTTGGGTTTCCGGGGCAGTATCGCTAGGGAAGTAGATTGCCTCTTCCTGCTGAGGAGTGGCTGGTGGGTTTGAACCGCCACCTTCCTAATTAGCAGTCAAATGCCTTAGGCACTACGTTACCAGAGCTCTCAGATAGGAAACTAGGATTGCTTATTCTTGAGATGAAAGAAAACTAAAGCTAGGCTGTATAACTGTCTTCACACTTATGGAAGACAGTCATGTAGAAGAGTGAGTAGATAGGATTTGTGTGCCTTCAGCAGCAGAACTATAATAAGTAGTTGGTGAAAGGTTACAGGCACTATTTGCCGTGACCTGAGTGTTGCTGCTGTTGCCAGGTGCCACTGGATGGGCTCTGACTGACAGTGACCGTGTGTAGAACAGAACAAAAAGATGCCTCGCCCTGTGCCATCCTCAATGAGGAACAATCCATTTGACCATGAAACTGGAAGTATCCAAGGTATGGCTGGGTTGACATCTCTCAGAAGTTTTGTAAAAAGGATGTGGAGTCCAAAAAAGTGGAATGAATACCCCAATGATACTGTTGAAGATTTTGACAACTCAGCTACCAAATGAGTTACTATATAGTAACTTTTGTGATTGCCATTAATATCTTTTAATTACCCAAATGGTGCTATTGAAGACTTCCATTAACTTTCAATAGCATTTCCTTCTTTGGACTGTAATTCAACATCATAATTATAGAAACTGTATCCACATTCCATACCTAGGATTACAATTACAGATTATTGTTTCCAGGATTGATTTTTTAACTTCACAAGTGGGGAGGAGGATCGAGAACAGCAGCCCAAGACTGATTCCTGTGAAGGGAAAGTCAGACATGCCCTCACCACCAACCTTTGTACTGATTCTGACACTAACCGCCCCTCCCACTGCATACTCTACTTCTCTACTGGCTTCGATAATTTATTGCAATGGCCACATAGAACTCACAGGCAATACTCAAGATTATGAGGTTTATTGGGGAAGTAACAGAAGTCAGAAACATCTCAGGATACAGTTCTTCCAATAAGGACAGTCTCTTCTCAGCAGTGCCTCCCAGAATGCATCTCTCTGGCCCTTGACCTCTCAGCCTCATGGCCCCTTGGCCTCACCTTCAGGCAAGTGTTACCTTTTAGCTCTGCTAATAAGTGCCCAAAGGCACCCTACTCCACTGAAGGCACTCATCTCTCGCTCCGTGGATTGGCAAAATTAGCTTCACCAAGTGCCCAGAGGCACCGTGTTCGTCAGCAAGGCTCTGGCTTGAAGGGACTCAGCTTTCTCACTCTGATCTGGAAGCCTACCATACCATCTCCTGCCAGGTCTCCTGCCCAGTCTCCTGGTTCTGCTGCTGCTGCTGTTTCTCTGCCACTGCTTTTCACTGTGTGAGCAAAGTGTTAACAGCTGTCTCTGTCTCCTGGGTCAAGGAGGTTCAACTCACTGATCTCTGGTCCAAAGGACGTACTCCATTCCTGGCTCTTCTTTCTTGATGGGAGTGAGATTCCAGCCCCCCTTCCTGCCTGTGGGGTGGCTCATTTTAAGCCTAATGGGATGGTAGAACTGACCAATCCTCACCTAATGGTTCCATACACCTCATTTGCATGGTCCCATCCCCCACAGGGGTGCCATGCACCTTATTTACATTATTAGCAAGCTATACAAGCACCACACTTTGCATAAAAAAGGGAGCTCTGGTGGTATAGTGCCTAAGGTATTGCTAACCACAAGGCTGGTAGTTCAAACCCACCAGCCACTTCTTGGGAGGAAGACTGGACGACCTACTTCCATAGAGATACTACCTTGGAAACCCAAGGAGGGATCAACCCTCCCTCCCAGTCATTTGGTGGGAATTACAAAGACAGTGGTTGGAAGGGCCATGTTAAGTAACTCAACTCACTGTACCACATGACCTCAACTACTTCCCAGCTTTTTGGGAAGAGTTCTACTCTTTTTCACTTCCTGTGAAAGTGTGTTTTCAGTATAGCAACAAAATATGATACTGTTAACTGTAGTCAAGGTTGACGAGACATCCTGAAACTCATGAAACTGGTGGCATCTAGATGTTAATGAATCTTGACAAGAAGGAAATTGAATAGACTGCTTTTCTCAGTGGTCACAAATTATCAACTCCATATTCTTTGGAGAATATTCTATGGAGTGTCCTTTGCTTGTTACTGAAACAAGCATTCGACATTCAATAAATAAATATTTGTCAAGCCCTACTATGTGCCAAGGAGCTCTGGTAGCATAGTGGCTAAGTCACTTGCCTGCTAACCAGACGGCTGGCGGTTCAAACCCACCAGCCACTCCTCGGAAGGAAGGTTGGGCAATCCTATCCTACTTCCGTAGTGATACTGCCTCGGAAACCCAAGGAGGGGTCGCTATGAGTTGGGGCCGACTCGACGGCACATAACAACAACAACAACAACAACTATGTGCCAGACATGGCCTTGGCCTTGAGTAAATAGTAATGAGCAGAACACAGTACCTACCATTAAGTTTACTGATCAGCAAACCTACCTTCCGGATATCCTGCTTTGTGTCACTGTCAGTACTTTATGTTGTTGAATGCTGTTGAGTCAATTCCTACTACTAGCAATCCTATAGTAGAAGTGCCCCAAAGGCTGTAAATCTTTATTGGAGGAGGTGACCAGGTCTTTCTTCCTTTGGAGCCACTGGTGGGTTTGAACTACTGATGTTTCAGTTACTGTTTGACCATTGTGCCCCCAGGGTTTCTTAGTAGACTCAGATTCAATGTTTGATTCATCAGGATTTTCACACACAGAGCAGTGATTAGAGGTGAGTGCCATTCCTTAGGATCCTTAGGATATGGAGATTGACGCTGAATGCGAGGATATACCTATGCATGTTCTGCCTGGCCAGTGAGATCAGCATGTACTTTGCAAAGCTAGTTTTCTTCAAGAAGTGGGTACTAAGCAGAAGAGCTTTGAACTACTCTTGAGACCGAAAGTATGGGGATTTCATCAGGGATTACCCCTTAGAGTTTGAGAAGCATCTTAATCTACAGGATTCACAAAAATTCCAACAGTGAGATATTTCAATTTGAAATAGCTACCCTACTGGCTTCCTGAAAATAATTTCTTTCCATTCTGAGAATTGATTTCAAACATTAAAAGTCTCACACCCTTCACATACACACACACACACACCAGCAGAAGAAAGGCCTAGTGATCTGCTTCTGTAAAAAATTACAGCCCTTCCCCCCCAAAAAAAACCATGGAGCAGTTCTACTCTGTAGGACATGGGGTTGCCATGAGTCAGAAACCACTCAACAGCAATGATTCCCCGCCCGCCCCCCCCCGCCCCGCTACCAAAGTAGTCTTAATTTTGGCCCTCATCATCTCTCAGAAGGACTGTGACAGTACACTCTAAAGGACTGATCTATCGCCCGTTTTTCTCCATTTAATCCATTTATCCACACTTAACTTCAGCTTAAGCCTTTTAAAAAAGCAAATAAAAGTCACTGCCTAAACAAATCTTTAAGTGGCTACTGATGTTTTGTAGCAGTAGGTTTGAAACTGATTCTAAGAGGTAACCAATCGATGGCAGTGGGTTAGTTTTCTTTTATTTTGGTTTTTCATCAATGAATTTTTGAGTTATTAGTTCTTTCTATCCAAAAACAATATTGCTTATATTTATTGATTCTGATGTCATATGTTTCGTTTGGAAAACTTAAATGTGGATGATTTGGGTTTTTTTTTTCCCTAGGTTTTGGGCGGAAAGATGTAGTTGAATATTTGCTTCAGAATGGTGCGAATGTCCAGGCACGTGATGATGGAGGACTTATTCCTCTTCATAACGCATGCTCTTTTGGTCATGCTGAAGTTGTCAATCTCCTTTTGCGACATGGTGCAGACCCAAATGCTCGCGATAATTGGAATTACACTCCTCTCCATGAAGCTGCAATTAAAGGAAAGATTGATGTTTGCATTGGTAAGACTTTTTAATTTCCAGAATTTTCCTGAGTTTGTAACTGTTCTGAATCTAGGTTGAATTCATGTGTTAATGAGATCAAATTCTGCCAGGCTGAATTTAAATATTTAGCAACATTTCATGATTTATGTACTCAAACTACTATTTCTTAAATGTCTTTTTGTGTGTGGATTGACTTCCAAGTTCTTTGGAGAATAAAGTACAAAGTTTCTGTTCTCTAGAAACTACATTCTCTTGGGAGATAAGACACAAAAAGAATCAGATAAAGGCCTAGTGGAAGGGAGCAGGGAATGTTAAGAAAATAGTAAGTACATTGACTGGCTGGAGCCAAGTCATTATTTCCTAGAGTCTTTCCAGGAAGCAGTAGAAGAAAGGTTACAGAGGTTGGTAGGGATTTCTTTACAAAGAGTAGTAATCTGGTATTTACTTTTCTGAGCCTACCAAAATCAGGGATTTTGGATTCATTGCTAACTTAGCTCTCTTATTCTCTGATGCAGAAGATGTTGAAATCTATAAGACAGATAGAAAGCCAGTTGTGTGCACTTAGAAAAGTCAAGGGACTCCATATTGTTGTTAGGTGCAGTTGAGTCAATTCTGACTAATAGCAGCCCACTGGGACAGACTAGAACAGCCCCGTGGGTTTTCTATACTGTAATCATTATGGGAACAGATTGCCAGGTCTTTCACCTGAGGAGCCACTAAAAAAAAAAAACTCACTGCTGTTGAGTTGATCCAACTCATAGCAACCCCTCCTTGGGTTTCCGAGGTGGTATCTCTGTGGAAGTAGATTGCCCAGTCTTCTTCCAAGGAGTAGCTGATGAGTTTGAACCGCCAGCCATATGGGTAGCAGTCAGATGCTTTAGGCACCCTTCAGGGGCTCCATACTAGACTTAAATTGTTCCCCCAAAAGATCCCAAATCATTATTCATACTAAAGTCATCAGCTTAATTTAAATTAAGTGATATCTACTGATATGAAACAGATTATTATCTTGTTTATTTCAGATTACCTCTGCCTAATTCTCCTTTGCTATTTAGTAAGTTCAAATAGCCTTCGGGTCAAATCTACTCTTTGTACTACTTTGTTGATCAGTTTATTCAGCTTATGGGGAGATGATGACTGATGGCCTTAGAGAATTTATTGCAAGCATAAGAACTCTACCTAGTTTTGTTCTTTAAGAATTTACCTATGTGATTTTTTGTTTGTTTGTTTTTTCAGTCCTATAGATCCCTATTCCTTGGCTATCTATAACTCTGGAAATTTCATTTCCTTATGATAGAATAGAGGAGCTCTGGTAGCATAGTGCCTAAGGCACTTGACTGCTCACCAGAAGGCTGACGGTTCAAACCCACCAGCCACTCCTCTGAAGGAAGGTTGGGCAATCCTACTTCCGTAGTGATACTGCCTCGGAAACCCAAGGAGGGGTCGCTATGAGTCAGGGCCAACTCGACGGCAAACAACAACAACAACATGATAGAATAGACTTTCTAACATAAGCTTTTGGAAATTTGAGAGAATGAAAAAACAAGCTTTCAAGCAACTTTCCTCTTTTTTTACCTTTTTATATGTCCTTAGTCACATGTTACCAGCTCTAAAAGTAGCAGAGGAAAATCCAGCATTGAACTAATGGGAAAACTTATTTATTGTGTCTGTTTAGTGCATGAAAGAGCTTGTGGCACAGTGGTCAGGTGTTCAGCTGCTAAGTAAAGAGCTGGAAGTTCAAACCTACCAGTCACTCTGAGGGAGAAAGATACGCTTTCTGCTTCCATAGAGGTTACCTTATAGGACAGTTCCACTCTGTTCCATGGGTTTGTTATCCTGTAGGGTTGGAATCAACTCCGTAGCAACAGATTTTATTTAGTGCATTAAGTAATGGAATATCTTAAATATTGTTATCTTTCAGATACAACACCATAGTATCAGGTTATGAAGTATCTTTAAGTGACTTTGAGACTTCTTCTAGATCAGAATATTTGAGAAAATGACTTACTAAAATCAAATTGTCATGGTTACCATTTTGAAAGGTAACGTTGCTATTTTGCAGTCCTCTTACAGCATGGAGCGGAGCCGACCATCCGAAATACAGATGGAAGGACAGCATTGGATTTAGCAGACCCATCAGCCAAAGCAGTGCTGACAGGTAAGTCTGTGTGTGTGCTTTGCTGATTCTGGGGAGAATATAAAAACCAAGCTGCTAGGTAGACGGTCTGCCTCCTGCAGTTACTGACCATGTTGGTTCAGTCACTATTCATTTCCCTATCTGGACAGTTGACATTTAATTTTCGTCTAAGAAATGTAAAGCTTTGGGTTTTTTCTTTTTATATTGGTATTTAAGTTTGTCTTTGCTGCCTTGGGAACAGAGAGTGATGGATAATTTTGTTACTGTCATGTATTCAGAGTTTTTTTAATCTGTGATTTTTTTTCAGATAACTTATGTTTACCCCTTAATATACTGTTTTTGTTTAGTTTTGTTTTTAATTTATTTAGATATTTTTGATGGAATCCTTTTAAAAAAAACACTAACCATTCTCTTTGTTTTTTAAAGAGAATGGATGTGCCAATTGTACTCTGCTATAATATATTCATATCCTTGGAGCCTATTAACATATGTATATTCATTTTAGAATCACAAGCTTTGCTGAGTTGTATATCATATATGTTTCACATGTTTCTCCCTTGTTGATGTGCTTTCCTATTAAGCAGCCCTCTGCCATACTTTTTACTGGATTCTTATCTGTCATGTGGTGAACTTTACAGTCATACATCATCTAATAAGGATGAGGAATCTCTTGTGAGCTTTTGTGCTTGGGCTTTGTGGTGTTTTTTCAGAAAATTCAGATTAGTCTCACTAAAGACTTCTAGAAATAAGTGCTAGCGTTTATTTCAATTCAGTGTTCGTTTCTTTCTTCGCTCTCCCATGATTTTATCTTTTTAAAAAATCTTGGGGCTCAAAAGAAGCCATATCCTGACAATCAGTACATATTTATTGTGGGAAGCAGGTTGGATTTACTGTCAGCAAAATAATAAATGCTTTCCATTATATTAAACTATGTTAATTTAAGTTTTACTGATTTTATAGTTTTTGCATTCCCTTATAACTATAAAAGCTATAAATAAGGTAGCAAGCAGGTAGCAGGAAAAGCCATTATGGATTAAGCCTGATAGAGATGACAACCTTCCGAAAGCACTGAGACTTCATGACAGAGGCCTTGGGGGGAAAGCCAGTAAGGAGCATGGTTAAAATTGGTGAAGTCTTGGGCAAGAAACTAGAGGAAAGGGACTTTGACAAGAGCTGTTTGGTCTTTGGCCAGTTTCTGTTGCTGAAGAAAGATGAAGACCTCTTCCTGGAAGGGCTCAAGGACTCATGCAGAGCCAATGCCAAGCAGCCTTGGTACTACTTTGGGTACTTTTGAGAGTGGTGCAACACCTCTTATGATGGTCTCCAGGGAGCTGCCAACCCCTAGCGTTGAGTCTCCAGAGTTTACAGCTAAGTGGAGACTCCTCCCTGTCCTCAGCAAAGAAGATTGCTGTTAACCACACTCACCTCAGGGTCTTTTGGGAGTTCTGTCCCCTCACCATTTCAACCTTTTTGGAATTCTCAGTCTTACATGAGTCCCCTTACATCTGTACTTTCCCCCTGCCAGTTCCATGGTGACAGTTCCTAGCTTTCCTGAGCTCATTTTTATGGCAGAGCAGCCACTCTCCATGTAAACTTAACATAAACTATAGTCAGTGGCCTTCAGAAAAAAAAAGCTATAAAGAGTTTAATTTAAAAAAAAAAAATTATATGTATTTAAAGTAGCATTGTAAAAAAACAATTAGTATTTTAAAAATACTCTTCGCTTGTATAATTGTTAATGATTGTGTTCAATTGGCAATACTGTATAGTTTTATCATTTATCTAATATTGGGTGTTGTGTTGTTTGTCTTTTGAATGAAGTTGATGCATTTTGTTCCAAAAATAACTCATTTTAGGGATTTTAAGGGGAGAAAAGCTTGCCCATAATAACATACTTCCTTTTGGGCTTCCCTTTTCTGTGCATATTGTTTTTGTATAGTTGTGCACATGCTTCATTATATAACATGGAATCATTCTCTTTCACTTACCATAACAAAGGTATTTAATGTTCTTCATAAATATTCTCAAGCTGAATGTTACTCTGAGTGACCGTTTTTCACTTATTGGAAATTTATTTCCAAACTTACCTACCTTATATACACCTGAATGAGTATCTTTGTGCATAAAATTGTCATTTTTATAATCAGTTTAGTTTTCAAATTTCTGAGTGTGTTTTTTTTTTTCCTAATTCACAGGTGAATATAAAAAGGATGAACTCTTGGAAAGTGCCAGGTGTGTAGTAATGTTATAAATACGTATCATGAATACTTCGTCATTTAAAACTTTTCTTTACAATAAGCTGTAAAAGAGAATGTTATTTTTTAATCAGCACATCCATGTCTCTAGATAGGATCTGATAAAGAATACCAATTGCTGATAATTATCTTGTGTTCTAGGAGTGGCAACGAGGAAAAAATGATGGCTTTACTTACACCGTTAAATGTCAACTGCCATGCAAGTGATGGCAGAAAGGTACTTCCTTTTACCACTAGATGTGTGCTCATCTTCTGGTAACTTCTCTTATTATAAATTAAAACATACTTGAGGAGAGTACTGATGTTTTCTTTAAGCCATAATTCAGAATTAATTCTTAAACTTCAGTTAAAACTATTGGTAATAAACATTTAGTTGCTTGTATCTTATGTGCAGTAGTGAATTTACTGATTTATACACTGTGCTTTCAGTATGTTGGATTTTGTAACCAATATGTTACCAAACTGGTAACTCTTTGTTGTTGTAGAAGAATACACAGCAAAACATAAACAATTCAACACTTTGTACATGAACAATTGGGTGACATTAATTATATTCTTCAAGTTGTGTGACCATTCTCTTCTTCTGAGTTGTTCCTCCCCCCTTAACATAATGTTACTATTTAGGCAGTGAAGTTGTAAGGATTTGGCTTTTTACTTTTTCACATATTTTTTAAAGCAAGTGTTATTTGAATTTCATTAATTTACTTAAATTTAACATTTCAGTCAACTCCATTGCACTTGGCAGCAGGATACAACAGAGTAAAGATTGTACAGCTGTTACTGCAGCATGGAGCTGATGTTCATGCTAAAGATAAAGGGTAAGAATTTGAACAAAAACAAGGACTTCTTAAATACTGTTCTCTTTATAAAAATCTTTGTGGCCTCATAAAAGTAATTTCTTTTTTTTTTTTTTAATTGTGATTTGGGTGAAAGTTTACAGAGCAAAGTCATTTCCATGTAACAGTTTATACACATTTTGTTTCATGACTTTGATTGCAATCCCCATAATGTAGTAGGTCTTTTCCCAATTCCTCCCTGTGGTTACCCCAGTACTGTGTTCTCCTTTCTTGTTCATTCCTGCCCCCTGAGCTATCTCTCTGAGCAAATGCTGCTCTTCTGATCTCCCAAGGTTGATAGTTCTAAGGAGTGTACCTACCTCGTATAATTGTTCACCTCATAGGCGTATCTGTTGTTTGGCTGGAAGTTAAGCCATGGGAATGAGTTCAGTTCCAGGCCCAAAGGGTGACTAGGGCCTGTAGTCTTGGGTATTTCATCAGTCTCTGGCAGACCAGTTAGCCTGATCTTTTTTGTGATTTTGAGTTTTGTTCCACATTTGTTTCCCACTTTATCTAGGCTCTCCTACACTGATCCCTTTCAAAGTGATTGACAGTGGTAGCTGGGCACCATCTGGTCTCAGGGCCACGTAGGCTGAAGTTCGTGGTTCACTAGTCCCTTGGTTTTCTTCATTCTTCTTTGCTACGGATGAGGAGAGACTAATTGTTGCTTCTTAGATGGCTGCTTGCAAGCTTTTAAGATCCCTAGTCACTACTTACCAAAGTAGGATGTAGAACAATGTATATTTGTATATTTAGTTAAGCCGGTTGAGCTTGATGTCTCCTGTAACCATGGGCCCAGTGACTCATTTCTTCAAGGGTGTTTGGCTGTGGCTAAGAAGTTATCATAACTTTGCCCCATTAGCTCTCTTATGTATATGGACATTCTTACGCATCATACATTTTGCTAAACAGCATTAACATTTATTGAGCTTGTGTAATATGTAAATTTCTCTGAGGGTATAGGGAATTACAAAACCTTAAGCCCACCACTTACAGAGCTTACACTACAGTGTAAGAGGTTTGAAAAGATACCTAATGATAGAAGAAGCTATCTACTAAGTCCCAGGTGATTGATAAAGAGGGATGGTACTATAAGAGTTCCTAGGAAGGAATTGGCAGTGATGGCTAGGAAAGCATTCAGAAAGATGTATACTTGACCTGGACCTTAAAGGCAGGCCTCAGTTTAAAAAGCCAAGAGTTTGAGGAATATCACTCTGTGAAAGAAAATTGGTTTGAGTGAAGGTGCTAAAGACATACATAGTATAGCAAGTTTAGGAAGCTGACTAGACTAGCTTGGCTAAAGCAGATGGTTCACATAGGGGAGATGAGTCAGAAAGAAACAGGCTTTGGAGAACTTAGTCTTTCCAGCCCAAGGAATTTAAACTTCATTCTCTGAGCCATGATAGCTATTGGATCTTGAGCAAGGGGAATGATACACAGTGGGCCCTCTGTATCTGCGGGTTCCACGTTCATGGATTCAACCAACTGGAGATCGAATATTTGGGGAGAGGGGAGCAATTAAGTGGGTCAGAGTAGTCCCTCAAAGGCTAAAAGAGAACACAATGTGCTATTTACATAGCAGTTACATTGTATTAGGTGTTACAAGTAATCTAGAGATGATTTAAAGTATATGGGAGGATTGGTTATGTGCAAGTACATGCATTTTATGTAAGAGACTTGAGCATCTCTGGATTTTTATACCCATGAGGGGTCCTGGAACCAATACTGTAGATACTGAGGGACAACTGTGTGCTAAAAAAAGGAGTAAGAGGAGCATTTTGACAGCAATATATAGGGTGGACTGGAGAGGAAGGAGAAGCAAGAAAGAGCAACTAGAGTGAGCATTATAGAGATTCGGGTATAATGAAGATTTATAATGGTACCAGAAGAGCTGCCACCAGCTGAGATGGAGAATGGAAGTAAAAAGAAAATACAGATGTAAGAGACACTACAAAGAAAGAATGTGAATGAGATTTGTTGAATGTTTGGACATGATGAGAGGAAAAGGAATAAAAAAATAGCTACACCCACTCCTGGTCAACTGTCTTGTTATTTATAATAGTAAGAAATCCACTGTCTGGCTATTTTGCACATTAACAACATATATCCACCAGTAACAAATGCCAGGGTCCTAGATGAGAGTAACACTGGCTCTGATAGTTAAGGTTATGTGTCAACTTGGCTGGGCCATTATTCTCAGTAGTTTGACAATTATGTCATGATGTAGTCATCCATCCTGCATTTTTTTATAACTCCAGTTTTCACCTAATGACCTGGTCTTTGGAACCTAATCAAGTCAATAAGTGAGGAGATTCAAACTCTGAAGCTGAATGAGTGTCACCCAATAATACATATATTGAAATCTAAGAAGGAAAATTGTTTTTTAGGGAAAACTTGTCTCTTAGAACTCTTGGTTTTATGAGATGTTGATAAAAATTCAGATGGAAATGTCTGGTAGATAGTTGAGGTTGAAATTGATGTTCAAGAGAAAGTAAGGAATTTTGAACAAAAGTGGTGAGGAAAACCAAGAGCCTTTAATGAGAAATGGCATAGAACTAAAGACTAGGCTATGAGGAGGCCATCATGATGGTACCCAGAGTAATTGGTGAGAGAATCTAAAAAGAAGGGAAACTTAAAGGTAGAAATCAGAATTTTGAGGTCCTACCTTACAACTTGACGGCAGTGAGTTTGGTTTTTTTGGTTTTGGGGCCTTACAATCCATATAGGAAATTTTTCCATTGCAATTGTGAATGAATTGAGTTTCAGTTTAAGAAATACTGTAATTTACCTTAGAAGATCTCAAAAATATTTTCAAAAAAGAACCTGCATTTGAGCTTTGAGTCTAGAAAAGATACGTGAAAGTAAGCCAGACTGAAGGAGGAAAGGAACTCTGTCCCACACTCAGGAGGCAGTACGTCTAGAGGCATTCGGGGGCTGCAGGTGGTTTTGTGTAGCATTGAAGAGTGAGGTTAGACAGGGTAGATGATTGTGAGCCATGCTAAGAAGTTGGAACAGCCTCTTGAAAGTGTGGAAGAACCGCTGAAGGATTTTAAAACAAGGAGTAACGACATGAGATTTACCTTTTAGAAGAATCTGGCTACAGTTTAGAGGATAATTTGGAGTGGAGGCTATTTCAGAAATACAGGGTAAAAATAATGTAGGCCCAACTAAAACAGTACAGTAGCAGTGGAAAAAAAGAAGATGTTTGAGAGAGATTTGGCAGTTTGAATTATGAGCACTTAGGTTTCAAATGGATGTTTTTAGTTTTACACATTTTTATTAGAAGGTCACATAACCCATTTGCTATTTCAAGCATAAATTTAAATTAAATAGGTCTTGTTCTTGTTGTGTACCTAGGGAATCTGAAATACCACAGACATTTTTTCCCTTCTCATGTTTTAGTGATCTGGTGCCATTACACAATGCCTGTTCTTATGGTCATTATGAAGTAACTGAACTTCTGGTCAAGGTAAGTTCTCTTGTACATTTCAATAATTATTTTCTATAATTAGGTAGAATTATTTGAAACATACAACTATATTTTTCTGTGTTTTTATTTGCTTGGTGTATAAAGAGTATTTACACACTTCATAAAATGTAGGTAATTGAGGAAACACTGCAAAAAGAAATGTAGGTGATTGATAGGTCAGCATCTGACTGCTTTAAGATTCTTGGCATACCGTAAGATACTAAATGTAAAGTAGCACTTTTATATTTACTGCTATTCTTGGAAATAGCAGATTAAATGAGTCTATAAATTTGTGGCAAAATACAGAGTTTCAAGATTCTTGATGAAAACTAACACCAACAGCCAATTTTTAGTGAATAGTAGATTATTATCACCATAAGTTATATTTGTAAGACTTGCCCAGTTACACTTTGGGTTGGAGCAGGCTCACTTGATAAGCTTTACTTCTTTAGATATGCTGAGCACCTGTTGTTTTGTAAACAAGACCCCAGAGTGGTAAGAACCTTATTTTGATCTCTATTAGGTGAGAATAGAAGATAAGTATTCTCTTTTTTAGTAGATCCAAGGATAATACCCATACCCTTTCCTTCTATCTCCCAGTCTCTACCTGTGTAGTTGCCTATCTGCTACCCACATTGTTTTTATTATTACTATTTAATTTTTTTTTTTTTAAGTGTGATCTGGGTGAAAATTTACAAAGTAAATTCATTTTCCATATGGCAGTTCATACACATTTTGTTTCATGATATTGATTGCAATTCCCATAATGTAACAGCTTTCTTCCTACTTCCTCCCTGTGGTTACCTTTTCCCTGTGCCCTTGTTCCTATGCATTCCTGCACTCTGAGCTATCTCCCTGAGCAGATACTGCCCTTCTGATCGCCCAGGATTGATTGTTCTAAAAATGTACCTACTTGGTATAAATGTTCACCTTATATAGGTGAACCTGTCTGTTGTTTGGCTGGAAGCCACGGGAGTGAGTTCAATTCCAGGCCTGAAGGGTGACTAGAAGCCATAGTCTTGAGGGTTTCACCAGTCTCTGTCAGACCAGTAAGCCTCGTCTTCTTCATGATTGTGAGTTTTGTTCCACGTTTTTCACACACTCTATCCAGGATCTCTCCTACAGTGATCCTTTCCAAGTGACTGACAGTAGTAGCTGGGCACCGTCTAGGTCTTCTGGTCTCGGGGTCATGTAGGCTGAAGTTCACATGATCCACTAATCGTTTGGACTAATTATTTCCATGTGTCTTTGGTTTTCTTCATTCTTCTTTGCTCCAGACAAAAAACAAAAAAAACAAACTCACTGCCATTGAGTCAGTTCCAACTCCAAGCTGACCCCCTTTGGGTTTCTGAGGCAGTAAATCTTTACGGAAGTAAATTGCCCAGTCTTCCTTCCATGGGGTGGCTGGTGGGTTTGAACCACCAACCCTATGGTTAGCAGTCAGGTGCCTTAGGCACCATGCCATCAGAGCTGCTTTTGCTCCAGACAAGGAGGAACTAATTGTTGCATCTTAGATGGCTGGAAGCTTTTAAGACCCCAGTTGCTACTCACCAAAGTAGGATATAGAACAATATTTTTGTGTAGTATGTTACGCCATTTGAGCTTGATGTCCCCTATAACCATAGTCCTGAGCCCACAGGTTGAACAACTTGCTCCCTCAGGTGCTACCCACGTTCTCAAGACTTCTTAACTTCATTACTTCAAGCACCCACTCTGCGCCTTTAGTACATTTTCTCACTCTCTTAGCAGTTGTCATGGAGAAGGAAAAAAGGACATTTGTTTCTGATGGCCTTTTATGCTTCCTTTTGATCATCTACCACCACGGAATATATTTTCCCATGGAAACAAGTTTATAAATAACAAGTAGATACTTTGAGTAGCTCATAGCCTTTTAAAATTTATTATGTGGCCACAGTATAATGTATTTATAGTAATAATGGCTTTGCTTATTATGAAACTGAATCTTAAATTCAGCAGAACATTTGGAATATTACATGGATGAGAGTAAAACATCATTACAAATTGCGCTGGGATTTATAGACAACTGAATGGTGTACCTAAGACCTGGTGTTTCGAGAATGGGAGAGAGACTAGAGGTCATATATAGAGAGGAGGTAGCTGAGTTGGGCACAGGCAATTATCAAAGTAGACAAATTCAGGAGTCAGTAGAAAGCAAGTAGAGGCAGAGGTTCTGGGCAATGCTGAGTCATCTGGCAGCCCACGCTAAAGAGTCTGTCTGCCAGCAGCTGGCATTTAACAGCAAACCTTTAGTGATTGCTTTTCATGTGCCAGGTATGGAAGGCACATGGTCCCTGGCCAAGGTATTCAAATAAGGTATCACATGATAATATCAAGAAATTCTCTTAACTTTTTTCTTCTTCCTTATAGCCTCTAAATACAAGGAAACAAGTAGACAGATTTGGCTAGATAGGGGATGAAATCTGCCAGATAAAATCTGATAGATAGATTCCTAGTTAAACAACTGTATAGTAGATGTTGATTGAAGTTTTTTATCAGATTGAATGGAAATATTGTTACATCTAATGGATGCTCCATTCTGTCTTTGCCTTTATCTTAGTGTACATTTTTTGTAGTGACTTGTTAAACCATTAGAAGGGATACTTCTGAAATACACAGATTAATGGGAAGCTGGAGGAGAGAACCAGTATTCAAATTGATAGAATCAAACTATTGATAAAACAATGTGAATTGAATGAATGTCAGAAACATGATATGTGCAAAAGAGCTAGACACAGAAGGCACATGTTACTTCATTTGTATAAAATTCAGAAACAGGTAAATCTAATGTATAGTGCTAAAGGGTAGAATCAGAGTAGATGTTATCTATGAAAGGAACATGAGGGTACTTTCTAGGGTAATGAAAATGTTCTGTATCTTGATTTCAGGGATGGTATCAGTTGTCAAAACTAAACTATACACTTAAGAACTGTACACTTTACCATATGTAAATTATACCTCAATTAAAAAAAAAAGCTGCGAGTTAGATCTAAAGCTTTATTATAAAGCTTTTATTCTTAACAATAAAAGAGTTAAATGGACCCTTGTAGGCAGGCCTAGCAACCACCTACTGTTTTACCATGAAGGAAAATGTATGCTCTTTCTGAAGTAATTGGCTTAGAAGGGGAATTTTGCGAACATAATCTATTTAAGCTTGAATAGTATTAAATTACACAGTACTAATAATTCAAAAATTGGATGCTAAATATATGCTTTTCTCCCCCAGCATGGTGCCTGTGTAAATGCAATGGACTTGTGGCAATTCACTCCTCTTCATGAGGCAGCTTCTAAGAACAGGGTTGAAGTATGTTCTCTTCTCTTAAGTTATGGTGCAGATCCAACACTGCTGAATTGTCACAATAAAAGTGCTATAGATTTGGCTCCTACACCACAGTTAAAAGAAAGATTAGCATGTGAGTATACAATGATGACTGTTCAGCTAATATATTGTATCAGTAACCTGAAAAATTGTTCTTTCTTACTTGTTTTTTAGAAATGTTTGCATTAAGGATATTTTCCTTAGCAATGGGTATCGTTATTCAGACTAGCATATTTTATAATTTGGAAGTTTCTGCTTATTTATGATATACTCTTAAGATGCTATTAAATTATATTTGTTTTTTTAAGTCATGTTACAAGCTTTTCATATGTATTGATCTTACTATAGATGATAAGCTTTTGGAGTGAAAGATTTGTGTTTTATTCCTCTTTTTGAAGTGACTCTCTAGATAATGTGCCATGAAAGTAAAGTATTATTTATAGGATTGCTATCTCCTATAAATAACATAGCCCCCAGATCTTACCATCTAATATTTATTAATACTTGAGCAAAGGTCTGTGATTTTTCTGTCTATAACTGAAGTAGATGTGATGAGAAATAGATAACCTAGTTCAGATACAGTATTATCACCCATTTTTTAAAAAAACCTCCTATTAGACTTGTATTATTCCAAAATAATAAAGGCTAATGAATAATGGTTTCACAATAAAAGAGGAGTCTTGAGATAATATTCTCTGAGTGGTGTGAACAAACTCATCTGCCGCTGTCATAATGTTAGTGTAGGGATTGTGATCATCCTTTGTTTCATTTCTTACTGAGAAACGTTCTGTTCTTTGGAAAGTTCTCAGAACTCTCTAGGCCAGTGATGAATTAGAGTAGACCTTGAGTCTGCCATGGACTAAGTCTGTATAGGTAGTCCTCAACTTAGAATGGGGTTCCATTCCAACAACTCCATCCCAATTTGGTTCTAATGTACATTTAATACCTTTTTTTTTTTTTTTTTTACCTTGTTTTTAGTTTTTGTGATTAATTCCCTTTTATTATCAGTATCTCTATAAATCCAATATTTATTTGTCTTGGAGTGTTGGAAACATTACATGTAAACTTACAGATATGACATCAGTAAATTACCCACTATAGCCTTATATGTAGTGTATATTTCTAACAGTAAGATGCAAGAAGCAAACAGAACAGTTATAGTTGCAGTTCATCATAACTCAAATTTTAAGTCACAAGTTGGGAACTACTTGTTTGCCCTTGGAGATGAATTGGGTTATAACAGAACTGGAATATCATTTTCTCTGTTTGCAGGGGTTATATTTGGAGAATATTTTAGATCTGGCTATTATAATAGATTATTTTTAAAATTTCAATGGAAATGCTAAGTGTTTTAGTATAATTTAGTAATTCTCATGTGGGCTTAAATATTCTTTCTTCATCTAGATGAATTTAAAGGCCACTCCTTGCTTCAGGCTGCACGGGAAGCTGATGTTACACGAATTAAAAAACATCTCTCTCTCGAAATGGTGAATTTCAAGCATCCTCAAACTCATGAAACAGCACTGGTAATGTTTCAGATTTAAGTTTTTAAAGTACATAACCAAAAACATGCTGAACGAATCATAGTACCCTACTTCTTATGATAAGAGTTCTGGTGACATAATGCCTAAGGCATTTGACTGCTAACCAGAAGGCTAGTGGTTCAAAGCCACCAGTCAGGCACTCCTCGGAAGGAAGATTGAGCAATCTGCTTCCATGGAGATACCGCCTTGGAAACCCAAAGAGGGGTGGGTCGCTATGAGTCAGATCCGACTCAACGGCAGTGGGTTTGGTTTGGTTTGGTTTCTTATGATAATACAGAATAATCACGTGCTACTTTTAGCAATAAAATTGTTTTAAAGATCTGCTTTTTAAAAATGTTAAATGAATGCCTACACATATATAAAGAAAAACGTCAGACAGTACAGAAAAAGACAACTTTACCCTCCCCTAAGACAGTATTATTACTAGAATATCTTTCTAGAAAAAAATTTTCTTCCTATCCTGGCATATATTACAACTTTTTTATTATCACAAATAGTACATACCATTTGCTTTTTTAGTATTATGAAGAGTAGAAAGGTTTATGGTAGAAAATTTGGAATCTCTTTTAAAATCATGTAAAAAAGAATCCCACCATCTAGATGAAAGCCATGTGTTTTTCCTTGTAGTATTGCTTCCCCCCACACCACCCCACCCCCCATCAGTAGAGGCTACTTCCCTGATAGAGATTAACTATAACTCTGTGGAGCTGTAAGAAAGTAGATGAGAGTGGGGAAGTCTAAGGAAAGACAGAAAAGGTTGGGAGCTAATAGGGATAAGTAATAGAGGATAGGAGAGAGAGTGGTATAATCAGGAATCCAGACTTTCTTCTGTAGAGTTAATTCTAACTAAGAGACCCTGTAGAACTGCCCCACAGGGTTTCCAAGGCTGTAAACTTCATGGAAGCAGACTGCCATATCTTTCTCCCATGGAGCAGCTGGTGGGTTTGAACTATTTACCCAGTGGTTAGCCACTGAGCGCTTAACCACCACATCACCAGGGCTCCATTGTAATCCAACACTACCTTAAAAATTGAAATTTTAGAAGGAAAAAGGTAAGCCCTGTTGTATGGATTGCAGAATGTGCTTTGGTTGTAGAAGGACAACCCAAAGTAAATTAATGTGTTTGGAAACAGATTTAACTAATGTTAAAAAAACAAATCAAACTCACTGTCATCAAGTCGATTTCGACTGATAGTTGACCCCCTTTGGGTTTCCAAGGCAGTAAATCTTTACGAAAGTAGGTTGCCCAGTCTTCCTTCCGTGAGTGGCTAGTGGATTTGCACCACCAACCTCTTGGTTAGCAGTCAGATGCCTTAGGCTCTATGCCACCAGAGCTCTTTAACTCATGTTAGCCATACTTACATCTTTTGTGGTACATTTTCTTACTTATGTTACAATATAAACTATGTGAAGTTTACATAGACATATATCTATACACGTTAGGGAGCTCTGGTGGCATAGTGGCTAAGACACTTGCCTGTAACCAGAGGGCTGGCAGTTCAAACCCACCAGCCACTCCTCGGAAGGAAGGTTGGGCAATCCTACTTCCGTAGTGATACTGCCTCGGAAACCCAAGGAGGGGTCGCTATGAGTCGAGTTTGACTCGACGGCACATAACAACAACAACAACATACACGTTTTAAACCTTTTTGCTACTTGTAGAAATACCCCAGGAAAAAATGGCAAAGCTTCAGACAAAGAAATGCTAATGCAAAATTATAACAGCCATCAGACTCAGTAATCAGACTCATACAGAGAAACTTAGGAAGTCACTGATGTCGTGAAATTTTTTCTGGTCTGAAAAGCTAATAATGCACGTTATTTTCTCCCAAATATTCTGCTGTTAAACAACTTGGTTTTTTTATTAACATTAAAACACACTAGTAGTTAGATTCTGGTGGATAGTAATAGTGCAGGGGAAAGTTCTTCCAAGTTTCCAGAGATTATAGGCCCTGCCCCAGGATGGTTCAGAGGAGTGTAATTTGAAAAGAACATGAGCTAGAATTTTGTGTGTGTGTGTGTGTGTGTGATTTGGGTGAAAGTTTACAGCACAAATGCACTTTCCATTCAGTAGTTCACATGCATTTTGTCTCATGACATTGACTACAATTTAACAGAGTGCAACAGCTCCCCCCCCTCCCACTTCCTCCCCATAGTTACCTCTTCCCTGTGTCCATCCCTCCATTCACCCCTGCCCCCTGAGCTGTCTCCTTGTGCATACACAGCCCTTTTATTCTCCCATGATTGTCCTCTCCAAGGAGTGTATCTCCCTAGTGTAAATGTTCAGCTCATACGCCTGTCTTTTGTTTGGCTGGAAGCCACAGGAGTGGGTGCAGCTCCAGACCTGAAGGGTAGCCAGGGACCATAGTCTCAGTGGTACCATCAGGCTCTATCAGGCCAGCAAACCTGGTCCCCCCTCCCCTTTTTTTGTTTTTTCCCAAATGATTTTGAATTTTATTCCACATTGTTCTCCTACTCTATCTCGTATCTCCTACATAGATCCCCCTCTGAGTGGTTGACAGTGGTAGCTAGGCACCATGATCTGGAATTTTTTTAAAAGAAACTATTTCCATTTTCTGTGTGATCTTGATAAACTTCCTTGGATGATTACCCTTAACACACCGAAGGAGCTATGTTCACCAATTAGAAATGATTTTGTTGCGAGCAAAGGTATAGTTTTGGTGATGGCCCCATTATAGGATGAATCTGAAAAAAAGACGTTATTACTCTGTTGTCACTAACTGCACTATTAAAGGGGTAAGGTGAGCAAACTTTACCTTCATCACTAACTGCTTGTCAAGGATCAGTGTGAATCTAATTCCCACCTGGAAATGGATCCAGGGTTCACGTTATGTCTCCAAGATCCTCATTGCCAGCCCCTTCTTTGGTGGCACATACTCTCTCACAATAACCACCCAGAGTTAGGTCAGACATCCCCAGCTGCACGAGCCTGGGTCATCAGGTAGTCTCAGGAGTCTGCAGAACTCCCTGCACTGTGGGACAGCCAGCCTCTCTCTTCCTCTAGCCCCTTGTGGCTAGGTAATAAGCTAGAAGGACTTTGTCCTTCTTCATCAGCTGCCCATGCAGCCACCCAAAGCTGATTTCTCTCAGGTTTGGACTCTTATAATTGCTTCTGCAGTCCTCTGAACTAGCCAACCTGAAGTCAGAATCTCACTGCCTCTCTGTTGCTGTTGTTGCTTTGTGCTGTCGGGTCGGACCCTACTCATAGTGACCCCTCCTTGGGTTTCCGAGGCAGCATCACTATGGAAGTAGATTGCCCCATCTTCCTTCTGAGGAGTGGCTGGTGGGTTTGATCCACCAGCCTTCTGGTTAGCAGTCAAGTGCCTTAGCTACTATGCTACCAGAGCTCCTATAATTCTCTATAACAGCTTACAAGAGTCACAGAGGCTATTATCTATACTTAGAGTTACCCGTTTATTATAACTAACAGGCTAAGAGATGCGTCCTTCAAGGTCTAGGAGAGTTTCCCACATGGGGCTTCCATTGTCCCCAGGGACATGCTATCCTTTGTCACTCATGTATATTCTTACCAATCAGGAGACCAAGGGTCACTTTGTCAATGAATATGCATGACTGGGACTATAATGCACAGTTAGTTACTGGGGCCTCAGTGAATATGCATGATTGCATCATGTTCTCCTCCCTTATCGGAAGTTAGGTCACCAGGTATAGAACCTGTGTAATCCCTGCTGCCTGGCTATTTTAGAAAGACAAAAGAGCACCTTCATTGCTCGGTCTGTTTTCAGAAAGAAAGAGCCCTGGTAAGTACTCGACTCCTAACCAGAAAGTCTGCAGTTTGAACCCACTACCCATTCCACAGGAGAAAGTTCTACTCTTATCTATTGGATCGCTATGAGTTAGAATTGACTTGATGGGGAAAGAGTATGTTTTTTTTTATTTGTTTTAATTTTGAGAAACCAGATGTTGTTGTTAGATGTCACGTGTGACACAGTAGTGGTGCCCCATAAGATTTTGTTGGCTGTAATCTTTACGGAAGCAGATCACTAGGTCTTGATCCTATGAAGAGGCTGTGGGCACAAACTGCCATCCTTTTGGTTAGCAGCCAAACCCTTAACCATTTGCACCACCAGGGCTTCTTCAGAAACCAAGTCTAAACTTCTTTGTCCTAGAGTCATGAAGATCAAATAAGCTTTATGATTAACAGTCGGTTAAAATCAAAGAAAAGTTTGTATTGTATATTTAGGTGCATAGAGTAACTTAGCTTAGATATTATCCACAGATTTTATTTCATGATTCTTGGGTTTCCATTTTAACTTAACCTGTATTGCTTTAGGCATCCATTCATTCAGACATTTATTGGAATACCTAGTATGTATGAGTATCATCCTGGATGCTGAGGATGCATAGATACAGACCATGATTATAAGATACTTTAATAGGTTTATAACTGACAAAGCCCATCTCCTTTTCTCCTTGATCATCATAGACATACACCCTCCAACTTGACGGTGTATTATTTTCTACCACAGATTTTTCATGTAGGTAGTAGTCTGAGGTCCTTATTTTGCTGGAGCAACTAATTGAGAGAGGTGTAAATAATACCCATGCTTTGTCAGCTGTTCTATCAGTGCTGTTACCAAGCAAAAGCAAATGCTCTGTTACTTCTTCATGTAAAGAAACCCCAACCTGTGAGACACTGTCTTAACATTTAAGGAGTAACATTTTAAACACCATGCTATATGGGATCAGTTTTGAAAGGCATGTAGGTCCATTAACTTAGGTTTTCATCACATCATTTGTGGCTTTTTCAAAAATCTAGGATAGCCATAGATCTGACCAAAATACTTAGTAATAGCTAAGTATTTTTAGCCCCTATCAGAATTTGATAGTTGTTGTGCATTCTATCCAATAAAGTTTTTTAAGAGTGAAAGTACATCAAAACAAAGCAAAAGAAGTTCAGTAACCCCTTGATTGTTCTTAATTGGAAACACAAATGTTTTACTAAATATTATATGTATGGTCCTTGGTTAATGCTACAGTTTAAATCATTTAGCATTGCGCTGCTGCATCTCCGTATCCCAAAAGAAAGCAAATATGTGAATTGTTGCTGAGAAAAGGAGCAAACATCAATGAAAAGACTAAAGAGTAAGTATACTTTTAATAATTAAATATTATTGACTTTCTCTTCTGGAAAATATATTCATTGTCTGGCTGACTTTTTTCTCTTTAAGATTCTTGACTCCTCTACATGTGGCATCTGAGAAAGCTCATAATGACATTGTTGAAGTAGTGGTGAAACATGAAGCAAAGGTATACTTCATTATTTTCTATTTAGCAAATGAAATGCTTGACTTTCTGAACTATTACTCTGTCTTAAATGTTACTTTTTTCCCTCTTAATCTATACTTAAAAATAGTGACTGCAGATACTTTTTCTATATCTAGTTCTTTGCTAGAAAGCCTATTGACCTGCTCAAAAAATACATCATTCCTGTATGTCCTTCTCCACTATTCCTTTTAACTACACCCACTGGTCAAGTTATCCTTAAGGTCTTATTTTAACAGTATGCACTTTTCAGATTATCTCCAGTTGGAGACATACTGATTCTGACCTATTTTCTGGTATTCCTTTGTACTTGTATCTATATCCTTTTCTACTATATCACGACTCCTATTATTTACGCCAGCCATAGTGTTACTCTTTCCTCTGTTAGTTTTGTGACTAAGTCAAAGCACATGAAACAGAAGTAAATAAATTAATTAAATAATTTGACTGAAAACATGTTGAAAAGTTACTGTTCTTTAGTTGTCATTTATGCACATAGCCTTTTATTCATAGACTAGTTATTCTTTCCCCAAGACTAGGAACTTTCAAAAATACTACTCAGTAAAAGATACATAGTATCTTCAGATTAGAAGGGGTGACAGGTTATCCAGTTTAGTAGTTTCCACAGTTTTTGCCATAGATCCTTGCTTTCTTGAAACAATATTTGGTAGAAATTCAGTGTGTAACACAAAGAATGGAACTAATCCAGAAGGAAGGAATAGAGAGCCTGAACCTCTGGGTAGCCTCTGAGACTATTCATAAGTGGGCTTTGTAGGATAGTGTGCTGGTCTGCCCTGCCTTAGGTTCTTTCCTTGGGTTTCCACTCGATCTACAAATTATTTTGAAATATGTCATAAAATAGGATATTCTGCAGTTTCTTTTTGTGTTGCTTCTCAGTGTCCTAATTTCTCTTTTAAGAATTCTTGATAATGTATAATCTTGAACTTTACTATTGTAAATTGTTTAATACAATAAAATTTTTCTTCATGACTGCTTGGTGTATTTCATTTGTCTGTCTTTTCTGTAACTTTGTTGATTGCTTTTCTAATAATTGTGGTGCACTGCTTAAAGAATGTCTGGATGCATATTACATTTGAGTTAAGGAACTACCTTGATGGGTGACTAAGCATCCAGGTTTGCTAAGGCCAGAGGAGTTTTCAGGAACACAGTGCTTTCAGTGCTAAAACCAGGAAAGTCCTGGGCAAACCGAGACAAGTTGATCACCCTAATCTTAACACAAAATGATACCCAAATAAAGTTTTCAAGTGGATGTATCTCATATTACAGTGAGTTTTGGTATGTGAATAGATAAATAACCTGTAACATTTTAAATTGATATCTCGGGCTCTGTAAATATGGAGACTACCTACTGGTAATCATTTTTAGGTTCGTTGAGAAATTCTTGCTGTATGGCTTTTGAAATATTCTCTAATCCCAAATAGGAATTCACCAAAGTCTCAAAACACACCAGTGACGCACAGGATTAATTTCTGGTTATATTTTGAAGTATGATTTCCTAGCGTGTTGGGGTGATGCTCTTTTTTATTATGAGGAATTTCAAAAATACAGCAAAGTTTAAAGAATTTTACAGAGAACAACTGTATACCCACCACCACATTGTACCACTAACATTTTAGCTATATTGTTTTATTGTATATTTATCAGTTTTTCTCTGTGCCCATCAGTATATCTTACTTTATGTCACATTTCAAAATAATTTGTAGATAATTGTACATTTCTCCCTAAATACTTGTACATATACATCAACTAGAGTTTAAAATTTATTTACAATTTTTCTTTTGATACAAAATTTACATGGCAATGAAATTTCACAAATCCTGAGTGTATTTGTTGACTGATACATACACCTGAGTAACCAAAGCTCTTATCAAGAATATGAAACATTTCATGGCACAGGTAATGCCCCATTCCAGTTAATCTCCATCCCAAGAGGCAACAACTGTCTGATTTTTTTCCACTTAAATTGGATTTGCCTGTTCTAGACCTTTACACAAATTCATATATACTATTTTGTGTAAGGCTTTTCCATTCAGCATATTGTTTTGGAGTTTCATCAATGTATCACTAGTTTATTCTTTTCTATTGCTGAATTTTCCATTGTGTGAATATATGTTTATGTCCACACAGATTATATTTTACATTATAAATGAGGTGGATGATTAAGCCAGTAAAAATAAGTGTTTTAATGCTAATTTAGTCTCTGGCTTTGTTACTGATTATCTTGGGGTTAGTCTCCACATTTCTGAACCTCAAAGATCCAGAAAAACATTTAGGTTAGATTTTCTTAATATCAAGCTCTAAATGATGTGACTCTATGAATGCTTTAATGGCTAAACACAGCTGTTACTCAACATCTCACACTGTAAACCCAAAATTAGGTCTTCCTGCTAATGCTAGCATTCATGAATTAGAAGGTTTATGCTCTAGATTTGAGCAAAAATACTTGCTTTGGTACTAGATAATAAGCTTCACAAAGAATAAAGATTTTTAATTAGTAGCAAGTATTATGCTGGCTGGTTTTAAGGTTTGCATTATAAGGCTAATTTCATCTTTTTCTGCTTGTTAAGGTTAATGCTCTGGATAATCTTGGTCAGACTTCTCTGCACAGAGCTGCACATTGTGGTCATCTACAGACCTGCCGCCTGCTTCTGAGCTACGGGTGTGACCCTAACATTATATCCCTTCAGGGCTTTACTGCCTTACAGATGGGAAATGAAAATGTGCAGCAACTTCTTCAAGGTATTAAGTGCTTCTATGGGATTAATTTTGAAAAATTCACCCTTTAAGCTTTTTACAGTTGTTCAATGTAGGTGTTGGTAGTAAAAAGAAAATTATTGAGATTTTTTTTGTTGTTATTATTTCTTAATTCATTATATTCAGTGCCCAAATGTTAAGTATTAATTATGATTTTGTTCCAGTAGCATTTTTCTATCTAATTTCTCTTGAGCAAATAACTGGTTTTAAGTTTTTATCAAGAAAACTTTTAAGAGTAAGATATAGTAGTTGATACTTACATTTAAAAAAGAAAACTTAAAAAGACAGCAGTCTCTTAGTAAAGCAACCCTAGTGATAAATAAAACCCTAAATACTGGCCCTGCTTCTTCACTCCTTTTTTAGATCCTTCATATAGAAGGCATGTAGAGTTTGTGCAAGGTAAGCAATGATTTGACTTACTGAAACATTTTTAACCATTGAATATTCTCATACTTAACTGTATTTAAAATATATGGATCAAATATCCACACAGTTGGCATAGGTTCAGCATTTCAGCCTAGAAATCTGGACCCATTATAGTAAATATAACAAAATATTTGCTGTTTCAACATTTTTAACATGTACCCTTTATTGACATTCATTGTATTCATCATGTTGTGCAGTCATCAGCACTGTCAATTTCTAAATTGTTCCCATAAATTTTAAAGTGTATTTGTCTATATCTCTAGCGTTTATTAGAATTTAATGAAGTAGCTTAGAAGTCTAAAAGCTCAGATGGAAAGAAAATGTAACATATCAAGCCTTTTGTACCTTTAAGAATCACACTGATTCTTTTGCCTGTGGTCTGGCAACTACAGTTTGAGAAACACTCATTAAATCAATAGAGGTAGAGCGATAAAACCTTCTGGGATCTGCCAGAATTGAACTGTAAGGCTGCTTTCAAGATTCCTTTGACCTCTCCTACATGCCACACAGCCATTTCAGTGTCAGATTTGGGGTGATAATGTTAGTCTTACTCAGTTGCCTAGAGTCCCTGCATGGTGCAAACAGTTAACACACTCATTTAACTGAAGTCAGGTTGGAGGTTCAAGTCCACTCAAACGTGCCTTGGAAGAAAGGCCTGGTGATCTCCTTCTAGAAATCAGCTACCAAAAACCCTCCTGCTTTGTTCTGTTGACACACATGGGGTTGCCATCAGAGTCAATCAGTGGCAGCTGGTTGGTTATTCAGTTTTCTAGTATGAACATTTACAGTCTTTTCTAGTTTTATCCTAACTGCTATTACATATATTTTTACTTATCTTCCCAGTTAGTTTTTTAAAATAAATTATCAAAGTGAAATTTTAGGTCAAAGGGTCGCATATACTTATCAGATTGTCTTTAGAAAGGTCCTAGGTACCATTTCACACTCCTGCTAACAATGTTTGAAGGAATCTTGTTTACTCATCAGCACCAGGTACTATCATTCTTTATATTTTCTTTGGTTTGATGTGTGTGTGCTGATTATAGAACTAATGGATACTTTTTTAATGCAAACTATAGAAATATTGTAAGTTGCCCTTCCCCAGTTACCTCTTTGCCCAGTAGTGAATGGGGAAAAAAAAAAAAAGGTATCTTGTTTTAATTTGCATTTCTGATTATGAATAAATTTAAACATACTTTTGAAGTGTTTATTGGCTAGTTCTGTTTGATTTCATTGTGAATTACTTATGTCCTCAGCCCATTGTTGAAGTCTTCTGGGATGTTCTTCTCAAAAGAACTCCTTATATACTGAATATATTCTAAGATACGTATTGTGATATTTTTTTCCATTTTGTTCTTTGCTTTATAACTTTATTTAATGCTATGTGATTAGTGACAGATCTTTTTCCAAATCATGTTTCTTTTTAGGCTCTGCCTTTGATGTGTTCCTATTCTATTCCAAGACATAAAAATACTCACTTATATTTTCTTCTAGTACTCAGAAGGTTTAATTTTTTTATACTTACATCTTTAATCCATCTAGAATTTATTTTGTTATAAGGTATAAGGTAGATCTTTTCTTCCTTTAATATGTAATCTTAGATGTACTATAGAAACAGAATTTCAGAGCTGAAAATGAATTGAGATATCTAGTCCAACTTCTAGAAACTGAAAAAAGTCTGAGCCAGAGCAAGTGGCAGAACCACACTTAGATCTCTGGCCATTCTGCTGCTATTTTAATACTTTTCTCTCTGTCCACATGGCTTGCTTATAGAGCAAGCCACCTGTCATCATCATTTTATGTCCCTTTGTATTACTTAAATCATATTTTAGAATTACAAACTTTTGCGTACATAGGTTTATATACCTATTTCAAAAAATTTTAAGAGAATCTTACTATTTTTCCCCTATGATAGAAATTTCCTACATAATTTATGTGCCTTCTAAACGGGAGTTAATCACTCTTTCTCTCTTTTTAGAGGGTATACCATTAGGTAATTCAGAGGCAGACAGACAATTGCTAGAAGCTGCAAAGGCTGGAGATGTAGAAACTGTAAAAGTAAGTTATGTTTTTGCTGATTTGGGGGCTTTATTTTTACATTATTTAGTTAATCTGCATTGTTCTCATGAAGAACCTAGTTGTTTATATGTGCTTTATTTTAAAGGTCAGTAAAACTTAGTTCTGTGCAAGTAAGGAGCATTGGGTAATGAAAGAAAAAGAATTTTTAGTTTTACATGCATCTCAGTAAGTTACATTCACAAATTTAAATAGTAAATGCATTTTGCTTAAAGAACCCATTCATTTGTCCTTTTAAAGGAACAAAGTATATCACATTATTGTCCATTATTGTTTACATATGATGCGTAAAACAAGAAGGGAAAAAACCTAAACTATGAGTCACTTCTGTCTATACATTTTTTTTCTGGTTTCTTCCTTTCTCTGCCCCTCTCTACTTCTGCTTTTGGGGACTCAGTGTTTAAATATAGTAATAATATAGAATTGCCATTGAATCAAAGGTACTGTCTCATAATTACCCACGTGGATTTTTTTTTCCCCTCTTATCTTTCTCAGAGCAGCCAGCTGAAGCTCTTATTTCCCCCATCTCTTATGCATTCTACCCTGAAATAATCCTCAGATTCTGTTCTGCTTTTTAGCATAGAATCATAAGGAGCTCTAGTGGCCTTGTAGTTAAAACATTGGGCTACTAACCAAAAGGTTGGCACTTTGGACCCACCAGCTTCTCCGTGGGAGAAAGATGAAGCCTCCTGCTTTAAAGATTTACAGTCTTGGAAACCATATGGGGCAGTTCTTCTCTGCCCTAAAGGATCACTATGAGTCAGAATTGACTCAGTGGCAGTGGGTTTGTTTTGTTTATAGAAAGACATGTAATGTTTTAATGCCTATACCAGATATTTCTGTTAAACTGTGTATTCAAGTAAATAACTCAGAAACCTACCTTTTTTCAAGAGTGAGAATTTTATAATTCAACTAACATAAAATTCATTTCATATTTTTCATTAAAAATTCCTCAATAATTTCAAAGCTCTTATTTTAAATTTCAAAAGCTGATAGAGGGGAAAGGAGCCTAGTGGTGTTGGGGTTAAAGCATTGGGCTGCTAACCAAAAGGTCAGTGGTTCAACCACACCAACTGCTTTGTGAGAGAAAGATAAAGCCATCTACTTCCTTAAAAATTACAGCCTTGGAAATGATTTAGGGCAGTTCTTCTCTGTCTGTAGGGTTGCTGTGAGTCGAAATTGACTCGATGGCAGTGAGTTTAGTAGGGAGGAAAAAGATCTTGGGTTTTCTTTTCCTCACAGAGTTTTTCAAAACGACTATTTTGATTACCTGTCAGGGAGTACTAACAGGTCATTACTTTAACAGAAAGCTAAATCTGTTGATTTAATTCATGGCAGAAGTAGGTTTTGAAGCAATTTCAGTATGGTGTGACTATGAAGTCTTGCATAGACCCACCCAACAAAGTTCAGAATTTTAAATATTCTGAGAAGTGTGAATGCTGGTCTTATCTGAACTTGAGTTCTAAGGGAATCTATTCACTGTCCTTTCAGATGAAGAGTTTTCTGGAAGTTAATTTAAAAATCCTCATAATCCTTTCCTGTAGTTTTATCTTCTGTAAACAGTACAAGAGTAAACCAAACTCAGGGTCATCGAGTCAGTTTCAACTTATAATGACCCTCATTGGGTTTCCAAGGCCGTAAATCTTTATGGAAACAGATTATCCCATTTTCTTCCATGGAGCTGCTGGTGGGTTTGAACACTGACCTTTTGGTTAGCAGCCATATGCCTTAACCAGTAGAGCTCCTTGTAAACAGTACAGTCGTCTCCAAATAACTTAAGATTTTTTTCTTTTTCAAAGAATAATGCTGTTTTATTCCTTACCATGACTTATATTTACAGTTTAACTCACTTAAGTAGGAGACTAATAGGGTATTGTGAGGAGGATTTTCTTTCTGTTATTGGCTACTGACTTGCAGAAAAAACAAATCAGGTAGTGAGCTGACGTTTTATTAGGAGGGGTGGGGAAAGATAAAATTTTCAAGGTAACTAGTTAAAAGGCATCTAGTGGATTTTTTGCGGGAGTAGGTATGATTAAAAAAACTTAAAATACTCGTATGCTTTCATATGTTAGACAACACAAAATTATATTCCGTAAACATGATATTAAAGACAACTTTGTTTTCATAAGGATAGCGGTCTAGAGGAAGAGATTGATGAAAAGATGAGGCTAAGGGTAGGAATTAGAGAACAAACATATTGTCACTGGGTCAGAGAAGACCTTCATCTCCCCTTTCTCTCCATGTGATCAAACTGGCTTCCCTCGCCTGCTTTTAAAATCATGTAATGGAAATATATCTTTGTCATTCTTTCTGTTCCTTACCTATCTCTAGTCAGATGACTCATTGTGAATCACTGGGACATGAACATTTGCATATTACCCAGTTATTTATGTACTCACTTGTTTGCTTAGTAGTGATCCATTAAGCTAGATACTTCATTGGACATCTAATACTACAAAACCTGTGCCAGAATGTATAAAAATAAGGTTTGGGGAGCAGAGCGGTGTAAGAATGGCATGGAGGAGGCATCTGACCTCCTCTAACTTCATAAGGGAACTTTACCAGGGGAAAGGATAATCATCAGCATCAGCCACCCAAGACTGCTTCCTGTGAGGCAGAGGTCATACCTCCTCTCCCTAGCCTTTTTACCAATTCTAACACCAACCATCCCTGTCACTGTATTCTGTTTCTCCTCTGGGTTCAATAATTCAATGCAGTGGCCACACTCACAGACCATTCTCACAGTTAGAAGGTTTATTAGGGAAGAGAACACTCAGGATGCAGTTCTTCAAAAAAGACACCCTCTTTTCAGCCATTCCCTCAAGTAGGCCCCTCTCTGACCCTTGGCCTCTCAGCCTGGCCTCTGGCCTGCTTGGGCAAGTGTAATAAAACTTTTTAGCTCTGCCACCAAGTGCCTGGAGGCACCCCACTCCACCAGCTCATCTCCTGCCTCAAAGTGCTCAGCTTTTTCATTCTACAGGTCGCCATATCCACTGTGCCATCCCCTGCCATTTCCCGTTGCTGGCCTCCTGGTTCTGCTGCCCCTGTTGCCACTGTCTGTCTGCCGCCACTTCTTGCCGTCTTCCACCGTCCATCTCCAGTGTTACAGCTCACTCGCTCACTTTCTGTTTCTTGGGTTTAGGAGGTTCCCAGTGCATGGACCCTGAGTCCAAAGGATGCACTCGGCTTCTGTCTCTTCTCGGTGGTAGTCAGGGTACCCCTGTGCTCTGGAATTGGCTCTCTATTAAGCCTAGTAAGATGGCAAAACTGACCAGTTCCCTTGTTTAGGGTTCCATACACAATCTATGCATGCTTCCACCCCCCCAGGGGTTCTTTGCACCTTATTCATATTAGCAGGTTGTTCACTCCTCTTGGTGGGTCACAAGCACTTTATTTGTATAGTCCCACTCAATCGTTCTTTAGAACTCACAAGACTGTGGTGAGAAAGGCCATACAAAATTGATCCATCATACTGTAAATGTGCCAGAATAAGTACCAAACCTAGCATTACCTAGTGTAACCATTAAAAATATTCATTCCTAGGGTCCCACTTCAGACCCACTAAAACACCGTCTCTTATATGAGACCCTAAATCTCTATGTCTAGCAAGCTCTTGTTGCAAAGCAGAGACCAGTCCTTTGATTAAGCCCTTGAGGTAAACTCACTGATAACTGGCACCTCTGCTTATTGGGCTTAGGTTATACCTGGTTTTAGGGTAGGATAGTGAAAGAGGAGGAAAGAGTTTTTACTAACATTGATACTCTTTTGACTTCTTGAGCACTGTGATTTATTGCTTCCCCAAATTTCCATGCTTTATACAATACTCAAGACTTTTACATATTTTGAGTATTACAGCCTTTCTCAACTAGTTTCCTCATCTGAATCAAAGAGCACAGAAATTATTTGAGTGAATGTTTTCTTAATTCTCCCAAGGATAATACATAACTAATAACATTCTATTAGGTAGTTCTTTCCATACTGCAGTATGATTTTCCCCTATAGGGCCTTAACCAGAGCATCAGCATCAATGAGAACCAGTGCTTCAAACTGGCTCTTCCTTGTTCATTCATGCCTGAGGAAGCTAAACTGCAACAGATCCAAAATTTTCAAATTTGAGTGAACCAAGATGGGAAAAATTGCATGTCAAAGCCCTACTAGAAACTTAATCTCCTTCTTAGAAAAGAAGGGCAGCATACACTACACATTGCCTGGAAACCACATCTCTTACATTTTGCATTTTGAGCAGAGTCTGAATAGCTGTGCTCTGCTTGAAGATGGTGGCTGATCACACCACTTTGTATGTCACTGTCCTCAGTCCTACCAGTAATCCAGTCTCATGCATCAGCCTCCTGAAAGGGTTCTCTATATGTTTCAAGTCTCCTGTTCCAGAGCTTTCACCTGTAATTTTTCCCATCCTGGTTATCATTCCAGATCACCCAAATTTTAAAAATTCAGGTCTGGTCCAGTTTTGCTTCATCAGCCTGAACCAGTTTGAACAGGTTCACAACCTTGCTGAGAACTTGTTAGAAAGCAAATTCTCAGACCCACTAAATAGAAACTGGGAGTAGGGCTCAGTGCACACGAAAGTTTGAGAACCCTTGGTGTACAGCAGTATTTCTCAAACTTGAATTTGCTTACATACCACCAAAAGATCTTGTTAAAATGTAAGTCTTAAATTTTTAAGTCTCCTAGCTAGCTGATGCCTGTGGCACTGTGATCCAGTGTACCACTGTATATCCAAAAGCAAACCAAACTCACTGCCATCACGTCAGGCCCGACTCATAGCGACCCCTCCTTGGGTTTCCGAGGCATTATCTCTAAGGAAGTAGATTGGCCAATCTTCCTTCCAAGGAGTGGTTGGTGGGTTTGAACCACCAGCCTTCTGGTTAGCAGTCAAATGCCTTAGGCACTTCGCCACCAGAGCTCCCTCCACTACATATATTTGCCACAAAATGGAAATTGTAATTGCTGATATTTGATGCTTAGGTTACCTTTATGTAAATAGTAACAGTGGCAATCATAAAATTGGCCTCCTGCCTTTAGAAAAAGTTGAAGCAAAAGCATAGATGAGAGACCCTCAGGGATTCCTAGAAATGACAACATGAAATAAGAAGAATAAATAATAAATCATTTTTGAGAACTCTGATTTGATGAAACAAGAAAATAGATGAGGTATTTGAATCAAACAAGCATTATAAATTTTATGCCATTTGTCAGAGTATGGACCATCATATGTTTCCTGTGTTCCATCCTACAGAAATTATGTACTGTTCAGAGTGTCAACTGCAGAGATATTGAAGGGCGTCAGTCTACACCACTTCATTTTGCAGCTGGGTATAACAGGGTATCTGTGGTCGAATTTCTCTTGCAACATGGAGCTGATGTGCATGCTAAAGATAAAGGGTATCTTTTTTGTTACAGCCTTTTTTGTCTGATCTGATTTTTTTAGAGAATCTGAAAATACTTTTATGAAAGTTGTTAATGTACTTTCCAGGAAATCTGTTTCCTAACACTGGCTTAAATATAGCTTCTTAATTATAGTTAAGATTTTCTGATTAGCATTTATATGGACTTATTTGCATAATGCCTTGTTAAGAATTTTATAATAGTAAAGGAGATTACAACTTTAGTGTGGTATTAATTTTTACTATAGTAAAATTATCAATTTTCTTTGAGAATTTTTGAATCCTTCAATTTATCTTAAAATCAATTTTCATTCAGAATACACAGTTCTCAAGTCTAGATAATGAATATGTAGTTGTTTGTTTTAGTCTCTGTATTTTTAAATATTTTTGAAAATTTCTCCCTTCCCCAAATAAGGAAGTTACTTTCTACTTTTAGTAGATTTAGGTTCTGCAAAATACAATCAGTATAATTCTTTACATAGCTTAAGAAAAAAGTGTTTCATCAGTTATATGTAATTTATTTAAATTAAAACATTGCCATCTGTTGCACTGCTCATCTAACTTTCATTCCAGGGGCCTTGTACCTTTGCACAATGCTTGTTCTTACGGACATTATGAAGTTGCAGAGCTTCTTGTTAAGCATGGAGCAGTAGTTAATGTAGCTGATTTATGGAAATTTACACCTTTACATGAAGCTGCAGCAAAAGGAAAATATGAAATTTGCAAACTTCTGCTTCAGGTATATTTAAGTACTTACTGTGGATAGTGTATATTACATAGAATATATTTATGATACTTGTAATAACTCTAATTTAAACTTAAGTTAATAAAGGAGTAGGAAGCAAAGTTATCTAATTCTCTACCTAGATTTCAGAATGTGATGACATTTTATATTTCAGTTTAAATGTATGTTTATCACACATAGATTTATTATTGTATAAAGTCAGCTGGCATCATGTGATAGTTATCTGTTTTAATTTTTCCTATATAATAGTTTGGGAGCTCTGGTAGCATAGTGTCTAAGACACTTGACTGCTAACCAGAAAGCTGGCAGTTCAAACCCACCACCAGCGACTCCTTGGAAGGAAGGTTGGGCAATCTACTTCCGTAGTGATACTGCCTCGGCAACCCAAGGAGGGGTCGCTATGAGTCAGGTCTGACTCGACGGCACATAACAACAACAACAACATGTAATAGTTTAACCTCAAAATATTTGGAATTGATGGTACTAATACATATATCAGTGTAGATATTTATAACAAACACAAGAAAGGTTTCCCGTGATGATGAAAACTAGAAATAGTTCATTTTTAATAGATGATACTTTTTCTTGATACTGCTTTATTTTGAACATAGTTTAAAATTTGTACTATATTATTGCATAATAAAAACCCAATAGTATTTAATTGCTATTATAATTTTCTATGTATAAACGAAACATTAATAAATATTATCCTTTAAGGTAGTCTCAGAGTGGTTTTCTTTGATATAGTCACTTATTTCTCATGACCAAGAACAAACTTAAGCCAGATCCTTCCTTTCTGTTTTTCATATGCCTAGCATGGCGCAGACCCTACAAAGAAAAACAGAGACGGAAACACTCCTTTAGATATTGTTAAAGATGGAGATACAGATATCCAGGATCTACTTCGGGGAGATGCAGCTTTACTAGATGCTGCCAAGAAGGGTTGTCTAGCCAGAGTAAAGAAGTTGTCTTCACCTGATAACGTAAATTGCCGTGATACCCAAGGCCGACATTCAACACCATTACATTTAGCAGGTAAGTGAATGAAATTTCACAGATTTAGATTGGTGACATCTAAGAGTCATTTTACATGAGTAAAATATTTTCTGTAAGCAAATCTGAAAAATTCCAGCCAGATACCTTCTAATACCCCACCTCATTGAGGTGAACCATATATCAGTCATGTTAGCTAAGTACCAGTTCAGTTAGTATTGGTATGTTAAATTCAGTAAGAACAATTGAAACAGTCTCTGCCAGGCCTCATGTGCTTTAGAACCCTTTATTCCAGGTCACCCTCATGTTTAAGTTCTCTTTGATGACTAAATTTTAGCTACAGAAACTTGAAAAATGTGCCTGTTAAAGCTTTTCATTCTCCTGATGATAATAAACCTTAAAGCCTTTTAGAAGTTACATAAGTCATATTGAGGAGTGAAAGTAATTTTATTTCTTTTTAATATTAGCTGGTTACAACAATTTAGAAGTTGCAGAGTATTTGTTACAACATGGAGCTGATGTGAATGCCCAAGACAAAGGAGGGCTAATTCCTTTACATAATGCAGCATCTTATGGGGTAAGCTCTTTCTGTGTTACCTTTAAAAATCCGTGAAATTTTCAAAATGGAAGTCATTGTTACTGTTCAAAGGGAATTTAGTTTGACTGTCTCATTTTACAGAGAAGTAATTATGAGGGCCAAAGAGGTTAAATAACTTCCAAGTTCCAATTCTGAATCTACTCTAAGCTTGTCTTGTGACATGCAACATGTTGTTGTCATTTGTTTCATTGTTTTCTTTAGCATCTGTCTCTTGTTCTTTATTTCAGTGAGATATTGGTGATTTTGTTTTATTTTTTGGTGCCAAAAAAACCTCACTGGGATTCGTAGGAGTCAGTAGAGATTCAGATGCATTATTCCTGACTTATAACAGCCCTGAATGTGAAATGCACTTCCTTAGTGTTGACCATCTTCAATGGTATAGTTTGAATAAATGATACCATTTATATACTGCTAGTTCATCAATAGGAGCCCTGGGGGCACAGTGGTTAAGCATTAGGCTGCTAACCAAAGGGTCGGTGGTTTGAACCCTGCAGCTGTTCTGTGGGAGAAAAGAACTGGCAATCTGCTCCCATAAAGACTACAGCCTAGGAAACCCTATGGGGCAGTTCTACTCTGTCTTACAGGGTCACTGTGAGTCCGAATCAGCTGACAGCACATAGTAGCAACACAGTTTATAAATGGATGTTCAAGAGTTAATAACACACCAGTGAATTAGGAAGGATTAAGGTTACATTAGTTTAGTTTCCTTCTGTGTAGAATTCTTAGCTATTTTATAAGGAGTTTCTTCAAGTTACTGAAACGTCCAGTGTACTTTTTAATCAACTACCCATAAATTATGTTTGGGAGAAACATGTTTTTTCTTTTCATTTCCAGAGTAAGTTTGAAATTAATGGAAGTAGGTATACAGCTAGTTTCTTCTTAAGAACTAAAGTGTGATATAAAATAACATTTCAGACTATAACAGGAGTATTTTCTTTTACAGCATGTAGATGTAGCAGCTTTACTAATAAAGTATAATGCATGTGTCAATGCCACGGACAAATGGGCTTTCACACCTTTGCACGAAGCAGCCCAAAAGGGACGAACACAGCTTTGTGCTTTATTGTTGGCCCACGGAGCTGATCCTACTCTTAAAAATCAGGAAGGACAAACACCTTTAGATTTAGTTTCAGTAAGTGATGGGCTCTCTGAAAAATCTTAATACTTTCCTGACTTTAAAATTCACTTGGTGTATATATAAAATATCTTCATAGTGATTGTGGCAAAAACTGATTGTTAGTCCAATTTTAAATTTGAAACTTCCTTGGTATTAAAAGATAGTAAGTAAATAATAGCATTATCAGTCAGTTACTGTATACTGAGTACTTTTGGAAACAGAAAAAGTATAAGATAGAATTGCTTATTGCATTAGTTGGGAACTAAAACAGGCACAGGCCTTCAGTAAATTCTGTTACAGTGCCTACAATATAAGATAATACAGGCCGAGAGTCTTTATGAACTTCCCCAACTAGGCATATTGCCCTCAGGGTGTTGCCACAAAGCCTACTTCTTTCCCACACTCCCCCAGCGTTCTCATTGCGTACCCCACCAGAATGTTCGTGAAACAAACCTGTTACTCCAGTTTTCCGTGGAGGTCCTTTTTTCCTTCCCCTCCCGCAAGAACTCATGTAGAAGTCTCCAGTATTGCTTCCACCTCTGCTTTAGCCACTGTGGCCTCAGTGACTGAGAACATTGACCAAAGCAGTGGAAGGAAAGGGGAAGAACTTCTTTCTGAGGTGGGGAGGGAGAGGAGTCTCTTCTACAGACTGTTCTACTGAGAGAGAGTCCATTCTTCTAAGTTACAATGAGAAGCTGATTTAGTTCAGCTGCATTGGGGTTATATAGATTTTCCTCAACAGATTGACAACCTAACCATGTTTGCAACATTATTTCTTCAGGAAAATGTCTTTCTAGTTCCAAGCAACTCACTTAGAAATGAACTTTCACAAGTCAGTCTGCCCATATGTTGGTTTGCCACATAGACTTAAGTGATGGTGAAACTAAGTGCTCTAGAGAACATGTGTGGGCTTTAGAGTCAAACAAACCTGACTTGGAAGTCCAGCTTTACCATTTTTGGGTATATAATCTTGCAAGTTGCCTAACCTCTAAGCCTCAGTTACTTCATCTATAAATGGGGATAAAATAGATCCGGTTAAGAGGAGAATTAAAATAATGTACTTAAAGTCCTTGGCATGATACCAGGTTGATGATAATAAGCACCCAATAAATGGTACTATTATTATAAACAAATTTTATATGCAAACTGTGAAAGCCATGGGAGTCCTTGGACTAGGGGAAAGAAAAAGGTGAGGACTGGAATAGTCAGTATAAATGACTAACAGTGAAAACAAGCACCGATACACTTCTTGCCAAATGTTAATTACTTAGTGGCCTACTTCGGCATTGTGAAAGAATGGCATATGTCACTAATTAAAAGAATTAATGTACTAGTACATTCGAGGACTTTGTCATGTTTTAGCAGATTTGATTAAAATTATCTTGTTGAATATTTTCTAAGAAAAACCAACATCATACTGTTTGCCAAAGTTCCACACAGGTGGAGTTCCATCTTTCAGAGTAATAATGATAGAATTAAAAGGTCTTCCTTTTTCAACTGATACTCTGTAACTCCATTTCAATGCTTTTAAATCCTGGTACTCAAACTTGGGACGTTCCTCATGATTTGCCACATGAACAGTTATTTTGATTCTGTGTGTTGGAGGTGTTCTGAATTACGTTTTGTATTATAACAATTTAGCTGAATATCATCTGGTTTGTTTTACTATTTAATTAGCATGATCTATTTTATATAATAAATTCTAGTGCAAATCTGCTATTATTTTGTCATATTTTTATATTTAGGAAAATACATCCTATTGCGTGTAATAGAATTGTAAAACTTACGGTGGATTCCTTGTCTCTCTGATGTGTACCCTAGGCAGATGATGTCAGTGCTCTCCTGACAGCAGCCATGCCCCCTTCCGCTCTGCCTTCATGTTATAAACCACAAGTGCTCAATGGTGTCAGAAGCCCAGGAGCCACTGCAGATTCTCTGTCTTCAGGCCCATCCAGTCCGTCAAGCCTTTCTGCAGCCAGTAGTCTTGACAACTTATCTGGAAGTTTTTCTGAACTCTCTTCAGTAGTTGCTTCAAGTGGAACAGAGAGTACTTCCAGTTTGGACAAAAAGGAGGGTGAGACATTGTGCAAAAATAACTTTTTAACTGGTATTGTAGCCCCTTTGTCCTTTGGAAAGGATCTCTGGTAGCACAGTGCCTAAGGTATCTGACTGCTAACCATAAGGTGGGTGGTTTCAACCTACCAGCCACTCCATGGAAGCAAGACTGGGCAACCTACGTCTGTAAAGATTTACCACCTTGGAAACCCTATGGGGGTTGCTATGAGTTCGTAATCAACTTGACAGCAGTGGGTTTGGATTTTCTTTGTCCTTTTGGAATGCTAATAAATAATTTTTAAACCTAAAATATTACTGTTGGTATCAAATTAATTATCATAGCCTGAAAATTTTAGCCATTTACTGTTTTCTTTACAATATTGATAGAACTTCTAATGAATTTTCTCTTTCCAACTTGAGAGTTGATGAATCTTAGGCTGTTCATCTACACTTTAGATGTAACTGTGCTTTTTCAAGGTGTAGAATTCACTACCATCAAGTTGATTCTGACTCTAGGTGATTCTAAAGGACAGAATAGAACTATCCAGTAGGGTTTCCGAGGCTGTAAATCTTTACAGAAACTCACTGCCACATCATTTTCCCACAGAGTGGCTGGTGAATTCAAACCACCATCCTTTTGATGGTGCCCAGCTGAGCCACCAGGGCACTTTTTTGGTTGAGTAGTTAGCTTTTTAGTATTTACTTCTTCCAGTGTGTGGGGTTATACCTTTGACCAATGTCAGAATACTCAGCTTTGAAGTATATTTGTAAAAAAGACACTAGAAAGGGATACATATCCCTGTAATGTCTGTCGTGCTAGTCTCTCTTCTTTTTACCTTTCTAAGTTTATCTGGCCCTGTGCAACATTATGGAGCTTGTTTCTTAGTCTTTATCATGAACTAGCTTATACCCTGAATTTAAAAATCTAGTGAAAAAAAAGTTTGAAGTAATAAATTAAAAGGTTTTTCTTTATCCTGAGAATGTCCTGTTTTTCTGATGATACTGAAATTTTACAGCTTTCTCTCTGCCATTTTTAACGTTACATTCCGTATTATCCCAAGTAGCTAGTCCTGTTTTCCTTTATCTTTATGTTCTTCATGTTGTTGTTGTTGTTGTTGTTTGCTGTCGAGTTGGCCCCGACTCATAGCGACCCCTCCTTGGGTTTCCGAGGCAGTATCACTACGGAAGTAGGATTGCCCAACCTTCCTTCCGAGGAGTGGCTGGTGGGTTTGAACCGCCAGCCTTCTGGTTAGCAGTCAAGTGCCTTAGGCACTATGCTACCAGAACTCCTATATATAGTAATATCATGAAACTTAATTGTTACAATGTTGACAGTCATTAGTCTGATGCAAAATTTTGTTATGCATTTTTCTTTCCCCTCAGTTCCAGGTGTAGATTTTAGCATAACTCAATTTGTAAGGAATCTTGGACTTGAGCATCTGATGGATATATTTGAGAGAGAACAGGTGAGTAGGTGAATTATACTGCTTAATTCATGTTTTATCGAGAAAATTGAGGAATACAAATGGAGTTGCTGTGAGTCAGAGTTGACTCAGTGGCAACTTGGGTTTTTTTTTTTTTAAGTGTGTATGTTTTTTAAAATGCCCTGAACCATTCAAACTATTGGGGGGCAGTTGTTTTTAAGAGACTGGAAATAAGTTACTTTTTAAATTTGGCTTTTTCTTGGAATTTCCACTGAATTTATTAGCATATATAGTGATAATAAAATAGCTTCCTTGAATGTAAAGTTTAGCTTATTCGGTCTTGAAGTTTCCCTTGAACTCCATTTGTTCAGTTCTTTTATGTCAGTTGCTGTCTTCTCTAACCCTGAGATTTCTCTGACTGCTATAGGGAAATATATGGATATGCCAATCATAAATCTGGGCTCTGTGTATGTGTGTATGTGTGTGGTTCAGAAAATATAATTACTGCAGACATGTACCCCTACCAAACCAAACCAGATCCACTGCCATCAAGTTGATTCCAACTCATAGTAACCTCCATTGGGTTTCCAAGGTGGTAAATCTTTATAGAAGTGAATTGCCCTGCCTTTCTTCTGCAGAGGGACTGATAGGTTTGAGCCACAGTTAAAATTTTGAAGTAGACTTTAGAAATTCCTGAGCTGTGCTATAAAGAACGGCCTTAGAAGTTTCACAAAATGGAACATTTTTATTTGGGGTAAAGGATGAGTTTGAACAATGGTAGAGGAATACCAGTTAGCATATGCTGAAGTCTGAAGGAACCATTGAAGGCGTTGTATGAGAGGTATATGTAAAGTGTTGATGGAAAAGAATCCGCTTTTCCATATAGTAGAGCTGACAAGAGACAAGGTTGTAGTCACTTCTTGGCCACAGCCAGCTACCCAGAGGGACCGAGTAGGTGGACCTGTGGGCTCAGGACCATAGTCACAGAGGACATCAAGTTCAATTGGCATAACATACTACACAAAACATTGTTCCATATCTTACTTTGACGAGTAGCAACTGGGACCTAAAAAGCTTGCAAGCGGTCATCTAGATACAACAATGGGTCTCTCCTCATCCAGAGCAAAGAATAATGAAGAAAACCAGAGATTCATGGAAACCATTAGTCCAAGCACCTGGTACACCATGTGATTCTCACCCTGTATGACTATGAGACCAGAAGAACTAGATGGTGCTCAGCTACCACTGTCAACCACTCTGAGGGGGATCTATGTAGGAGATCCTGGATAGAGTTTGAGAGCAATGTGGAACAAAACTCAGAATCATTTGATTAAAAAAAAAAGGAGACCAGGTTTGCTGGTCTGATAGACCCTGATGGAACAACTGAGACTATGGCCCCTAACTGCCCTTTGGGTCTGGAATTGAACCCACTCCTGTGGCTTCTAGCCAAACAAAAGACAGGCATATGAGCTGAACATTTACATTAGGTAGATACACTCCTTGGAGAGAACAATCATGGGAGAATAGAAGGGCTGTGTACACACAGGGAGACGGTTCAGGGGGCAGGAGTGCATGAAGGGAAGGACACAGGGAAGAGGTAACTATGGGAGGAAGTGGGAGGGGAGCTGATGCATTGGGGTAAATCCTTGTCAATGTCCTGAGACAAAGTGTATGTGAACTGCTGTATGGAAAGTGAATTTGCTCTGTAAACTTTCACCCAAATTGCAATTTAAAAAAAAGAAAAGAAAATCTGCTTTTCCAAGATAAAATAGTAGACCTGGAGTGAGAAGGGAGGGGCAGGAATGCTGCAAAAAAGGAAAAAAAAAAATGCATTGACTCATGTCACTTTAGTTTTGTGTCTTTCACTATACCTAAATTATATTTCAATAAAGTGTATTAAAAAAAAAAAAAAAAGACCTGAATGCAGTTAATTTGAAAATGCATTTTTGTAGTGCAGTTTATTTCTGCTCAGGTTCTAATGCTAAATTAAAATAATGATAATTTTGGTATGTCATAACACAACTTTCTGGGGTTTTTTTTGGCTCCAACTTCTCATTTTCTGTTAACTGGTTTGTTTTTATTTTTAAGCTGCTCAAAATAATTTTAAGTAAATGTGTGAATGTAATAAATTGTGGGAACAAATCTAATTTGAAGTTAAGAGTCTAATATATATGAGTAAGAAGAGTCTAAACAGTTTCATCCTCTTTTAAAAGATCACCTTGGATGTATTAGTTGAGATGGGACACAAGGAGCTGAAAGAGATTGGAATTAATGCCTATGGACATAGACACAAACTAATTAAAGGAGTTGAGAGACTTATTTCTGGACAACAAGGTATTTCATTTGAAATAATTGCTGTCATCAGTTAACAGTTTGAATAAGGGCAGTCCTCCACTTACTAAATTAAATGTGTTTGTAAGAGAGTCAGTGTAATAGGAAGACCACTCATGAGGACTTGGGATACCTGGCATCAAGCTTACCTCTGCTGCTAAATGTTCAGCTACCTGGGTTTCTGTTTTAACTGTGAGAAGCTAAGTAAAATTTCCAAGCCTTTTATTACTTTCGCACTTCAAAATTAGGAAGTTGGATGAGATAATTTCTGAAGAAATTCTGGCTCTAAAATTGTATAATCCTAAGTGATCTAAAACTTAAATACCTCATTTCTTATGGTAATATAATAGGCAATTATTAGATGTTCAGGCTAGCACGTAAAATGATGTAGTAAATGCCTTATATAGCTGAAATTCTAAACAGTTGCAGTGAGAATATTGGAAAACAGTGTTGGAGTTGAGATTAAACAAAGTTGAGTAATATTTTTATTTCTTCCAAATGTTACTGCTTAAGGAAAATGCAGATTACATTCATTGAACATACACTAACACTTTCTGATATCAGATCCTGAGTATAGAAAGGTGAATCATTTTAAGTGTCAGAACACATTTTAACTTCATTGTTAAACTGAGTGAGTAGTTTACCTTGGGTCAGAAACACCCTATAATTGAAGTCCTGGCTATACAACTGGAATTGAAGAGAAACTTTGATTAGAAAAAATGGCGAGATTTTGGGGGAAGAATGTGTATACTAGCCAGGATGGAGTCCTCCCCTTGATGAAGAAGTAAGAGCACTTCTCAGAATTAAGTGATTCAAGCTAAGGAATTCTTTAAACTGGTATTCTGGAGCAGGATCAATTAAAGGTAGTTGCGCTTTACTTGCCTTGTATGAACAAGTTTAAAATGCAGTATAGTCTTGGATATTTCTAGTATAGATGACAGATTTTATAGAGAAGAGGGGAAACTAATGGCTCCTTGGAATGTTAGTATGCAACATAAATATATTAAACAATGAAGCAGAAATAGTATACTTAGTTGTGGACTACTCTTAGATTCTACTGAAATAATACAGATCTAGTAGGATAGCAATTCCCTGGAGTGTTAGAATGATAAGTAGTATCATTTAGAAAAGAGAGTTCTGGTGGTATAGTGGTTAAGGCATTTGGCTGCTAACCAGAAGGTCATTGGTTTGAAATCACCAGCTGTTCTGCAGAAGAAAGATGGGGCATTGTGCTGCAATGAAGATGTATAGCCTTAGAAACCAAATGGGGGTCTCTGTGAATCAGAATCACCTCGGTATCAGTGAGTTTGGTTTTTGATAGAAAAGAGACCATGTAAAAAAGAAAGACAGGCATAGTTTGTACATCAGTATGTTACAGTATCTGACACATAGTGAAGACTGCATGGAGGGCTCAGGAAAGGTGAAGACAACATATGCTGCCCCTAAGTGGCAGAGGTTCCTCCATGCTACCTCTGGTCCTGTAGTTACTGACACATCCAGCTATGATTGGGTAGGAGCATTCATTTGGTCATGAGACAAAACGGCTATGTCTGATTTAGCATATCAGGGTCACTTTGCTATATGAAGAGTTATCATCATCTTCATCTTCATTTGAAGCCATGATTCTGTATCTATATTATACCTAATTTGCAGGGTGGAATCAGTGGTTGCCTGTATGGTCTTCCAACAGTCTCTCATCTGGCTGATTTAATAGCCTCAGCTCTCATTCAGTGCATCAAATCAAAAGGTTACTTGTTCTTACCTTCCAGCACTGATACACCTCTTCTTAGAGAGATCTGCAGACACCATAGTCAAACATTTGTCACAGTCTTTGTCCTGTAAAATATTTTCCTCCATAATTGTGGATTCCATAGTTCATATAGATACTGTATTTCAGCATTTCCTGTAAGATTCTATCAGAGTCTGGTATATTGGTGGTAGTATTGTTCTTCAATTCACAGCTCAAAGCAAGAATAGTGCTCTAAATTCCCAAAGGCAAATCTCTGTCCAGCAGTAAAAGATTTGACCCTACCTGGAAAAACGTCAGAGCTCTGGCAGCCTTCTATAGATTAAAGGAGAGAGTTGTATTACAAATATACCAAAGAAATTAGAAAATTCCATTTAAAGAACTTTTGTGAGAATAAAAGAAACAAAAATGTATATGGTTATTTTGACCATTGACATTTAGTAAAAACAACAAATTCATTGCCAAATTTTAAAGAATCTCTTATGGGTCAGGATAGGTACTGAGTAAAGTTTAGGTAGTAAACTTTATTCTAGGATAATTTAAAATTACCTTGAGGCTATGCAGTTCATCATCATTCCTCATACTTAGGAAGAAAACAGGGATTAAATACTGAAAGGGCTGCATAGTTAGTGAAAAAATAAAGCAAAAAATAAGTTAAAGAACATATGTGACATAAATTCATTATAAATAGGAGATAAAGAAAAGAAATATTTTCTGAAATATTCCTACAAAACCCTTATGGCTAGCCAGATCATAAATTAGTCTAAATGTAATACAATGCCCTTGTTTGGATCCTAGGACAGAAAAAGGATATTAGTGGGAAAAAACTGGTAAGAGCCTTATAAAACCTGTGATTTAATTAATAAATTTTGACAGTTGTACTATAGTTATATAAAATAGTAATATTATGGGGAGTTGGGTGAAGGACGTACAGGAACTCTGTATACTATCTTTCAGCCTTTCTGTATGTCTAAATTATTCCAATTTTATTTTTCAAAATTAGTAAACATTAGATAAAATCAGGTGATAATTTTGGGTTGATGTTAATTGTTTTGTTGACTTTTTTTTCCCCCTTCAAATTTTATTTCATAGGTCTTAACCCATATTTAACTCTGAACACCTCTGGTAGTGGAACAATTCTCATAGATCTATCTCCTGATGATAAAGAGTTTCAGTCTGTAGAGGAAGAGGTATGCTCATTTACCTTCAATATTTGGTGCTAAAGGGGCAAGGAGACAGCATCTTCTGACCTCCTCTAACTCCACACGAGGAAGACGGAATCATCATCAGCACCCAAGGCCTGTTCCTATAAAGCCAGCCTTGCCGCCACCCTCCAGTCTGCTTGCCAGCCTTGACACCAATGTCCCTCCCGCTGCACACACCACCTCTCTGGGTTTGATAATTCCCTGCAGTGGCCACACAGAACTCACAGATTATGGGGTTTATTAGGGAAGCAACAGGCTACAATGCAAGTTCAGGAACGTGCTCAGTCTTGCAGCATCACTCTAAGCAGCAGGGCTCTCAGCCGGCAGAGAGATGCCTTTCTGCCTTTGGGAAGGCTCATTTTAAGCCTGGCAGAGTAGCGAAACTAACCAATCCCAACACTGGAATTCTACACACTTGAGAAAGCGTAAACTTACCCAGAAGATTACTTCATGCTGCCCTAGGTGGATGACTTTAACAAGCAGCTACTCAGTTGCTTGTGGCAAAGTGAAAGTTACAAAGACTAGAAAAGCCATACTATGTAATTCACTACACTTCCTTTGGAAAAAATAGATCTCGTATTGTTGGTTCACTGGCTAAATTTCCTGGAGATTTCCAGATCTAATTGAACATGTAGTATGTTTTAACTCTTTACCACCTGGAAACTTCTAGCATTGGCGTTTAAGGTGCAATCTCTCAACAAACCTTGATTCCAGTAACTTGGTTCAGTATTAGAATTAATAACCCACTGTTGGAGAAGAGGTTGCTGCCATTTGAAAGAAATGGTTAATGTTCCCTCTTTTTTTAAAGGCAATTGCAAAGTGTAGTATCTTAGACATGACCGGAACATGTGGATGCTACTTATCCATGAAAATTTTCCTCCACTTTTCTTCACACAAAACTCTCGAATCCATTAAAATGTTGAATAGTTCCCTCATTATTCTATGAAGAACGTGTACCCTGTGTATATGCGTTGAGCACAGAGATAAAAGTTGAGTGAAATTTGGTTCTAAACTCAAGAGACTCCTATATTAATAAAATACAAGTTGTTCTTTATTAGGGCAGCATGAATGAGAACAAACCATTTTGTTTTATTTTTTAGTATGTTTCTTTTTTTAGTTTGTGTTATATAATTTTCACCTATAAATACTGTTTTCTGGTTGATCATATTAGCTAACTATTGTTTCTAGAAAATAGTACCTATGAACTTACAGAACTCATACTCTTTAAACAATGAAAATGTTAAAACTTGCAGTCTCAAAAATAGATTCAGATGGGTCAAGAACTGTGTTCCCCAAATCAAAAAAAGACATAAAAACTAATGCGTATATATTTGAAATAATTTGTCCATCAGATGCAAAGTACAGTCCGAGAGCACCGCGATGGAGGCCATGCAGGTGGAATCTTCAACAGATACAATCTTCTCAAGGTAATAAGTTAGTGGAAACAAAGTGTGCAGAAATCACAGTCTCCAAGCCTGACGCCAAAAGCAGCTCTCATAAGAACATAACGATAGTCCTGCCCTGCTGGATTTTATTGTGGCATCAAGGGATGTTTTGCAGAAGGCTGTACCTTGGAAGGTTAAGATTCTAAAACCCCTATAATGGTCAATAATAACGAATAATCCAGCCCTTATTGAACACATTCAAGTCTAGAGATTATGCTCTCTCTTGGGAGAATAATAAATCCTGTAAGGTTAGGATTTTAAATTATATAAAGTAGTATTAAAGTACTCTGTGGTAACAAAGCTGAATTATTTAGTGGTTCATGAACGGATTCTGTCTCTATACTCATGCTATGGTTTGTATTTATCGTAAAAGTGATTACTTGAGGTTTCTGGGAGTCCCTATACATACAGCTTATTGTAAACTAATAGTATTCCTTATATACCTTCATCTTCTCCAAAAACAGTCTAAAAAATGTTTATGTCAAGAATAAGAGTCTTGTCTCCTTATTGTTTTCAGTTACACTTCTTAGGACCTTTTCCAGCTTTGCTGTGTTTTTCTTGTTATAGTAATCAACCATACTTGAGATACATGATTTTGAATTGAGCTCCGGTAGCATAGTGGCTAAGGCACTTGACTGCTAACCAGAAGGCTGATGGTTCAAACCCACCAGCCACTCCTCGGAAGGAAGGTTGGGCATTCCTACTTCCGTAGTGATAC
>NW_006921880.1:875668-885856 GCF_000298275.1 Orycteropus afer afer
AAAAAAAAAAAAAAAAAAACCTCAGCTGCCAACTCATAGCAATCCCCTTTGGGTTTCTGAGGCATTAAATCTTTACAGAAGTAGAATGCCCAGTCTTCTTTCCATGGAGTGGCTGATAGGTTTGAACCACCAACCTTCTGGTTACCAGTCAAATGTCTTGGCTATTATATCACCAGAGGTTCGAGTGAACAAGTAAGTAAGTATTTAAAGATTAGACTTTTCTGGTTTATATTTTATAGATTCAAAAGGTTTGCAACAAGAAACTGTGGGAAAGATACACTCACAGAAGAAAAGAGGTTTCTGAAGAAAACCATAACCATGCAAATGAAAGAATGCTATTTCATGGTAAGATTCCCCTCTCTCAGTATCCTCCTCCATATTAGCATAGCTTTTTGTCAATTATGAAATAATAAATACTTGCCTATTCCTGATATCATTTAAAAAATAAAGTTAATAATTTACATTCATATTCACATCTTCAACTTCTTTTGGATTTTTATTGTATAATGGATGATTTTAAGTATGATTCACATTATGAAAATGAGTGTTGACTCATTTTCATGTTCCTTTTTTCTTTATGTAGTAGATTTTGCTTATTATGATCTGGCCAAGAAATGCTGTGTTTTACTCTTCCCTAGTCAACTGAATTGAAGTAAGACCTCAAAAGTCATCTAGGGGGAGCTTATGCATCCTGTTCTGATTTTGATTTGAAGCGTCAAAACCACAGTTAACTTCGATGTTAAAAGTGCCATTGTCATTGAACCTGTGGATGTTTCTGATAACTTTTGTTGAATGAAGAAGACTATTTTTGAAATTTTCTGGTTTTTTGTTTCACAAGCTGGCAGGTTTTGATTGGTCTTTCAAGATAATGACAAATATGAATATAGTTATTAACGTAGTATCTTAATATTTTGTTTATCAAGTTTTCAAGCACATTACCCATAGTAATTCTAGTCAGTTCCTTCAGATGGCCATGATTGTAGAACATTTTTGGAGACCTGTAAAGTTCAATGAAGGAGCCCTGGTGGTGCAATGGTTAAGCACTTGGCTGATAACCCAAAAGGTTGGGCATTTCAAACCACCACCCACTCCACAGGAGAAAAGACGTGTGGATCTGCTACCATAAAGATTTCAGCCTAGGAAACCCTATGGCATAGTTCTGTACTGTACTGTGGAGTCACTGTGAATCAGAATTAACATGATGGCACTCACATACAAAATTCTACAAAACACAGCATTTAAATTTCACAATTCCCTGGAAGGATGGTTATGGCAGTATAAACACATGCTGGTATCTGAGTGGGACCTCTGGTGGTGTAGTGCCTAAGGCCTTTGACTGCTAACCAGAAGGCTGGCGGTTCAAACCCACCAACCACTCCTCAAAGGAAGGTTGGGTAATCTACTTCCGTAGAGATACCACCTCGGAAATCCAGGGAGGGATCACTATGAATTGAATCAACTCCATGGGAGTGAGTTACTGAGTTGATTGAGTATCTAAGTTGTCGTTGTTATGTGCCGTCGAGTCAGACCCGACTCACAGCGACCCCTCCTTGGGTTTCTGAGGCAGTATCACTATGGAAGTAGATCCCATCTTCCTTCCGAGGAGTGGCTGGTGGGTTTGAACCAGTATTTCTCATTCCAGAACCCATCATGATAATCTCTTGGCAGAGAGCATAGTAGGCATGTAATATGTACTTACTATGCATTGATTTTGTGGTTATAATGAATGACTTTTCTGTTTTATAATATAAATTGTTTTGGTTTTTTCCAAATTAAAGAAGTGATTCTATCCATCAGTTGTTCTGTAAAGTGCAGTTCAGTGTATTTTTTGTCCCTTTTTGAACAATTAGCAGTGTTGTTATTTTGGCCCCCACCGTAACCCCACTCCCTGGCCTGGTTCCCAAGCTCAATACCTCCTCTTTGGCTAAGTTCCTCTTCTTGGCGCACATGCAGGGAAGGAGGGGAAAGAAGTTGATATGTAAGGAATGAGGGAAAGCACACATTTACAGATGGAATCTGGTATAGCAAGCAGGGAAAGGAAGAGAAGTAGCAGGAGGAGAATAAGACCATGAGGAGGCTCCATGGGCATCATTGTAAGGCTGAATTGCATTCAGCCTTGCTATATGAAGTGAATTATAATACTCTTGGTTCTGGATTTGTATAGATTAAGGGTCTGGAATTGGATAATTCTAGCTTGTTATTTCAAGTCATCTATTTTTTCCAGTTGAATCTCAACCCCATTAGAAACACTAATTGATGCAGTATTCTTTATTCTAAAGTCATGAACTGGCTGGCAGTTGTTACCCTTGTTTTTTGTTTTCACTTTGTATGGTGTTGGTATGTATGTTTAAGAATTTAACTCCTGAAAGGCTTTAATTATTAAAATAAATTTTAAATTGTTGTTACCCATCCATATGTATTTTAGGATCTCCCTTTGTGAATGCAATCATTCATAAAGGCTTCGATGAAAGACATGCCTACATAGGTGGAATGTTTGGAGCTGGGATTTATTTTGCTGAAAACTCTTCCAAAAGCAATCAGTATGTGTATGGGATTGGAGGAGGTACTGGCTGTCCAGTTCACAAAGACAGATCTTGTTACGTTTGCCACAGGTAAGAAATCATTTGTTCTAACATACTTTGGTAAAAAAATCAGATAAGAACGGTTAGATATTTGAGAAGTGGTCTAAGCTGGACAATGTTGGGAACCCAGGCTAGGTGTATTTTAGGTTGCTTTTGGCACGCTCTCACTGGTTATCATAATAGCTAGTGTTTATTAAGTGATGGCTATGACCCAAGGACAGTTCTAAGTATTTAATCTATCTCACTCCTTCAATCATTAGAACACCTGGTATTTTAAAGAATACTGAATAGAAAATACACTGATCATAAAAGATTTTTTTGTAGCACTTAAATATTGTAGGTCTCAAAAAAATCTAGTATTCAAATGCTCACATGCATTACTTGCCATCCCTGCAGACCCCACAGTGATGAGCCTAACCATTTTATGGCAGTAACTGAGGGAGTGTCTCTTCCACTGTGATAAGCTCCTAGCTTCAGTTTGTGATATTGTTACTCTGAGATCGTAACTAAAATACATCGATCCCTTTAGAAAGTACATAATTATCAATTACTTGGCACTATTCTTTTTTTCCACTCTTAGTTCCTTGTCTAACTCAGTTGTTAAAACTATTCAAATAACATTAGCAAACATAAGAATCACATAAAGGGCTTGTTGAAATACAGATTGCAAAAACACTACTTCCTGTGTTTCTCATTTAGTAGGTTTGAGATGGGGCCCAAGAACTTGAATTTTTCCTTGAAGTTTTCCTTGGAATTGCTGATGATACTGGTCACTAAAGCCCTAGAGCAGTAGTTCTCAGTCTTGGCTGTACATTGGAATCAGTTGGGGAGTTAGGAAAAAAAAAAAAAAAAACACTGATGCCTGAGTTCACAGAGATTTTCATTTATTTGGTCTAGGATCTCAGAAATCTGGGCATTAGACTTTTTAAATGCTTTCCTGCTGATTTCTAGTCTGCCACGATTAAGAACTGCAGGCCTGGAGAGAAGCAGAGCCGTCTGGTTTTGCTCTTCTTGTTGGTTTTCTTCCTCTAAATTTAGACTTGAGTGTGTTCCACAGTAGTGCTCCTGGACCTGCCCTCTCACTGCTATTAGTTTACATCACCAGTTGGACTGGTGAGAAATCTTGTAATTTCTTGAGATTCTGTAAATTAAACACTGCTGTTTTTACTTACCATATGTCTCCTGAAGGGTAAATAATTCTGATAATGAGCAATAAGCAATGTTCAGATGCCTCCTTTAAACTGTCTTTGAGCCAGAATGTTTGGTTCTTTGGAGATAATTTTAACCTAAAACTATTTTATAATCTAGATTATCAAGGGACTGATTGTGAATATAATAGAAAATCTACTAGAAATGCCAAAGTGATTTCCAAAGGATTAAAAAAAAAAAAAGCATATAGCCTCTCTAATTTGGAGAACAGAACCATCAACTGGTCCACCAAAATTTGCTGTTCTTGTCTTGAAAATAAGAATAAAAAGAGATTGAGAAATAATGAAGTACAGGTAGCCCCAGTTTACAATGGGATTCTATCCCGACGACCCCATTTTAAGTGGGTTCTGGCGTAAGTTGAATACTTTTGTTTTTAGTTCTCACTATTACAGGCTTTCATTATCAGTATCTTTATAAATCCAATCTCTGAACATCTGCAAGTGAACATCTGAGAATGGTAATACCAGCCAATTATGTGCTGCAACATTGTATGTAGTAGTATTACTAACAGTAACATGTGGGGGAAAACCAACTCACCAGGTGATCTTAAGTGCAGTTCATTGTAACTCAAATAAGTTGTAAGTCAGGGACTACCTATAATTATATAATGTTTAATTAGAGCTAAGGACAGCTAGTCATAGGCCCACAGGGAGTAATCGATTGAGATTGATGGTAAAAGAAGATCTGTTTAAGGAAGTAATATGTCAGCTGAAACCTGAAAAATAATTGGTAGTCAGCCTGTTTAAGAGTGGTGGGATAGCTAACATTCCCAATGGTAGAGGAAATTGTATATATGGAGGCCATGAGATGAGAAGTTTGACCAAAATTAATAGGCCTAGAGCATAATGAACACAAAATGAGATTAGAAAAATGGGGTATTGTAAGAAATTTTAATTTTATTCTTAGTATAGTAGTATGCAAGGAGCTCTGATGGCATAGTGGATAAGTAATTTGCCTGCTAACTAGAAGGTCAGCGGTTCAAACCTACCAGCCATTCCAGAGAAGGAAGATGGGGTGATTGACGTCCATAAAGATTTACAGCCTCAGAAACCCAGTGGAGGTCACTGTGAGTCGGAATCAACTCAATGGCAGTGAGTTATAGCAGTTTGCAGCCTCTGAAGGAGAAAAGTGACATGACCTGATGTTTTCTTTTAAAAATGACTGGTTGCTTGGATTGAATGGGAGGTAGAGTAGAAACAGGAAGACTAGGTAGGAGACGATTGTTACAGGTTCAGATGAAAATTGTTGGAGCCACCTCGTGGAAGTCCCTTTAACCCCTAACTCTCACCCAGTTAGTACGTAATGATTTGGGATTTGATGGGATATAGACAAGATAAGTTTCAATAACTGTTTTCAGGTTTTATAGTTAAAATAAGGATTAATTAAACTGATAGATTCTTTTGTTAATAAGAATAGAAGAAATTCTTACCTAATTACTTTCAGGATGAAATGATGAAAGCAATCCTAAGTGTTCATGCATAAAAAACACATTTAAAAGCTTATGCAGTATACGCATATAGAAATTGTCATACCCAGCTCTACCGTCAAGGTGTTCTTTCATGTTACAGACAGCTGCTGTTCTGCCGAGTAACCTTGGGAAAATCTTTCCTGCAGTTCAGCGCAATGAAAATGGCACATTCTCCTCCAGGTCATCACTCAGTCACTGGTCGGCCCAGTGTAAATGGCCTAGCATTAGCTGAATATGTTATTTACAGAGGAGAACAGGTAATTTTGCTTTTTTGTTAATTTTCAAGAAATGCTTCACAGCCATTCTTTAATCTATTACCTTTATTGTTTTAAGAACCATATTCCTTTTTTGTTTGTTTTTTTTTTTTTGGAAATAATGTTAGTCTTACAGAAGAGTTACAAAGTAAGTAAAGAGAATTCTCTTATAATCTTCACCCACATTTCCCAAATGTTAACCTTTTATTCTCTTCCTCTGTGTGTGTGTGTGTGTGTGTGTGTATTGTGTACATATTATTTTTTTCTGAGCTATTTGAGAAAAGATTGCAGCCATGTCCCCGAGGGCATTCTGTTAAATTATCAAAATCAGAGGAATACCTTTGATTGACTGTTTTATTTAATGTACAGACCTTACTTAAGTTTTGCCAGTTGTACTAGATCTTTTTTAACTTCTATAAAATATAATTGATCAGAATTCTGTATTTAATAGTTAATAAATAATGTATAATTATCTCTTGCTCTCCAGTTATTAAAAACAGGTACATACTTAGTACTCATCCTAGATTTGCTGATTCCAAATCTAAGGGATTAGAGTCAAAGTAAGGATGTTTAGAAAAAATGCTGCCCCTCAGTGACTTTGATCCACAATATTAATTTAGAACTTCTTCCCTAAAGATAGGCACTCTAGTGGCATAGTGCCTAAGTCATTTGACTGCTAACCAGAAGGTTGGCGGCTTAAACCCACCAGTTACTCTGCAGAAGGAAGACTAGGCAGTCTACTTCATAAAAATTTACCACTTTGGAAACTCAGAGAGGGTCGCTATGAGTCAGACTCGACTCAATGGCAGTGAGTTTGGTTTTCCCTAAAGATAAGGAACTCTAGTGGCTCTGTGATTAAAACATTGGGCTGCTAACCAGAAGGTTGATGGTTTAAAACCATCAGCCACTCTGCAGGAGGAAGATGAGGCAGTCTGTTTCCATAAAGATTTACAGCCTTGGTGACAAGGGTTGTCATCTCTTCTTGGTCACAGCCAGCTACCCAGAGGGACTGAGTAGTTAAACCTGTGGGCTCGGGACCATAGTCGCAAGGGACATCAAGCTTAATTGGCATAACATACTACACAAAACATTGTTCCACCTCCTACTTTGGAGAGTAGCTACTGGGATCTTAAAAGCTAGCAAGCAACCATCTAGATGCAACAATGGGTCTCTCCTCATACAGAGCAAAGAAGAATGAAGAAAACCAAAGATTCATGGAAACAGTTAGTCCTAGCAACTGGTACACCATGCGATCCTCAGCCTATGCAACTATGAGACCAGAAGAACTAGATGGTGCCTGGCCACCACTGTCAACCACTCTGAGGGGGATCTATGTAAGAGACCCTGGATAGAGAGGGAGAACAATGTGGAACAAAACTCAGAATCGCTTGCGGAAAAAAGGGGGGGGGACCAGGTTTGCTGGTCCAATAGAGCCTGGTGGAACCACTGAGACTATGGTCCCTAGCTGCCATTTGGGTCTGGAATTGAACCCACACCTGTGGCTTCCAGCCAAACAAAAGACAAGCATTTGAGTTGAATACTTACCTGAGGTAGATACACCCCTTGGAGAGAACAGTCATGGGAGAAAGAAGGGCTGTTATGCACAGGGAGACAGCTCAGGGGGCAGGAGTGCATGGAGGGAAGGATACAGGGAAGAGGTAACTATGGGAGGAGGTATGGGGGAGCTGTTGCATTGTGGGAAATTGTAGTCAATGTCATGAAACAAAGTATATGTAAACTGCTCTATGGAAAGTGAATTTGCTTTGTAAATTTCCACCCAAATCACAATTTAAAAAAAGATTTACATACAGCCTTGGAAATCCTCTGGGGCAGTTCTACTCTGTCCTATAGGGTGGCTGTGAGTTGGAACCAAGTTGATTGTACGGGGTTTCTCTAAAGATTAGGAATCCTCATGGAAGGTTGTCTTGTCTTTCGAAAAATCTGTTTACCAGTATTTGCATTGTTCTTTCTCTTTCAGGCTTATCCTGAATATTTAATTACGTACCAGATTATGAGGCCTGAAGGTATGGTTGATGGATAAATACTTGTTTTAGGAAACTAACTCCACTGAACCTAAAATCATCTAAGTAGCTGGTGGTTTTCTACTGGTTTTACTCCTTTGCTGAAAAAAAAATCATCTTGTCCACAGACCTGCAGCAGAAGGATTAAAAAATGTGAAAGAAGTTTAACATTCTGACTTGATAAAGCTTTAATAATGTACAGTGTTTTCTAAATAGTTCCTGATTTTCAGCACTTTAACAGATGCCATTCCAGGTTAAACTGGGTTTGTCTGTCCTGAATGATAACGTTAACTTGAACCTTTTATACGTTATGCATTGATTTAACAGAAACTGTAATGCTCTCAACAGAACTCATTTTACTAATACAGTACTGTGTTCTTTAAAACACAGCATTTACACTGAATACAATTTCATTTGTAAAACTGTAAATAAGAGCTTTTGTACTAGCCCAATATTTATTTACATTGCTTTGTAATATACATGTACTGTTTTAGAGCTGCAGCTATTTACAAAACTTTTTCATATGTATTGCTCATCTGTACTTTATCTTGCACCATCATGATTGAGTGATCATTACATTTGATTCCAGAGGCTGTGTTGAGTTGTTAGCAGAAACTTAGTTGGGAAAGATTGACTAATCAGATACAATTTACTGATGGAAGCATTTGTGTCTTATTAGAAATCTCTCCCACTTAAACACTTGTTTCATGAATGTGCTGGGGATTTAATTTGTGGTATCTTTTTATATGTAAGACACACATTCCAAAGAACTCTGATAGATCTTGATTGCCAAGAAGCCACTTAACTGACCTCAAACTCTGGGCTTAATTTAATGTTGGAAATTTTTCTACTGTCATTGTGTTCCTATATTTTAGAGAGGCTAAATCCTGCCATTGTACAATTATAGTATTCTTTTCATGGAATGTAAATAGGAAGTTAAGTTTCAGAGGCTGGAAGGGTATTCCTGGTAATTTCCCAATCTGTTCTGTTTACGTTAAGTCTAAAGGAAAGAGAAGGAAGGAGAAAACAACCCAAAGCGAGTGGGAGTGGGTAGTGTTCTGTCCTAGAATGTTTCCTGTTCCTTTTTCTTGGCCTTACTGTATTTATAGCCGGTCCCTACACCATGGCTAAACTCGGTCCACAACCATAAGACATAGGCGTTCTAGTTCTCTGCTGGCCTCCTGGACGGGCCAGTGCAGTGAGACTGCTCTTCCTGCCCCTGGGTGCCCGCCAGCACACTGTGCCCTGTTGGTGCCCCACTCTCAGTTGTGCACCTCATGGTGACCAACCTTGTGTTCAGTGTGGCAGCTGTGGAAGGGAGTGCTGTCCCATAAAATGCCATTCCTGACTGTTTCCCAAAGTAAAACTCCTTTTTGACTCTCCCCGCCTCCCCAGGAAGTATACAAAAGTATTTTGGTATCAAGCTATGCATTACACCTTAGCAGTCTGTTTTATTTGTTGACTCTAGCTCCCTCAGAAGTCAAGGAAGGATCTTTACCTATGAAAGTCTTTGTAAATGAAGACATCCCCCTTCATTCCCTGTACTGATTCACCTGTGTTTGACATTTTATTCCATCTCTAAATTAACTTGCCCTTTGAGGTAACTTGTACATAGAGTGCTGGAAAATCATGTTTCTTGTCCTGAGTAAGAATTAATCAAGTAAATGTGTATCTGGAGTTGTTTTTATGATACAGATTGTGATCATTATTTAAGAGGTCAAATCCTGACCTTGAGTTGCTTTTATACAGTTACCTAGTAATTGCAGATACAATTCTAAAGTCATTTCTTGGAACACAAATGGAGTATGCCAAATTTTATATAATTTTTCACATTCTGTAGGCTTCCAGATTTTATAATTAATAGACAATGAGATGAGTTATTGGGGTTTATATTTACATACCTTATCTCAACATTTAGCCCATAGTACTCACCCTTTGAGTGATTCTGGAATTGCTTGTCATACAAAATCATTATGATATGTGTCTATGATATTGCTGTTTGTGTTGTTTCATCTAATCTACTGCTTAATTAGTGTGTTCTTTTTCTATGAATGATTATATTGTGGTTAATATGTTAGCATGGAAATATTTTCAGATAGCTTTTTGTTTGTTGGGAATTTGGGGTTTTGGGGGGCTTTTTTAGTACTTTGCATGAAATACATTATAGTGATGGAATGTTTTTTTTTGTTTGTTTGTTTTTGGTCTTGCGTGGGTTTTTTTTAAGTGAAACTTAACTTTTTGTGTGATAGTATGATTATGCCCATTTTGAGTGTCTTACTTGTACCGTACCACATTCCATACCCTCATTTAATTCTTAATAAACTGTTCACTTGTTTTTTCTGGGTAGCATGGTAATTACTGGAATAGTATAAATGTGTTGAATGGTCTTTGAGAAAATGGATTACGATAACAATAAACTACAACTGCAGGAAAACATTGTAGTTCTGAATTTAATAATGATAGAGTACAGTTTGAAATATTGAATGTTGCAACCATACTTGCTCAGATGCTTTAAGATGAAAGTACCTGTAAGATACTTTTAGACATTCAGTCCATCCAGAAGGAAGGTTGGGCAATCCTACTTCCATAGTGATACTGCCTTGGAAACCCAAGGAGGGGTCGCTATGAGTCGGGTTTGACTCGACGGCACATAA
>NW_006921880.1:891226-892048 GCF_000298275.1 Orycteropus afer afer
AAAAAAAAGCCTAGGGGCAAATCTTCAAGACCTTGGATTTGAAAATGGTTTCTTAAATACGACACTAAAAGCACAGGGAACAGAAGAAAAAAATAGACATTAGGCTTAACCTTTTGTGCATCAAAACATACTAGCAAGAGGAGTGAAAAAGAAAACCCACAGAATTAGAGAAAATACTTGATCATATATCTGAAAAGGGTTTAATACCAGAATATATAAAGAACTCCTAAAACTCAACAAGACAACCCAATTTTAAAATGGGCTTGGATAGAAGTATCTCTAAAGAAGATAGACAGATGGCCAATAAGCACATGAAAAGATGCTGAACATCACTAGTTATTAGGGACATGGAAATCAAAACCACAATGAGACCTGACTTTACAGCTATTATCTGGCTATTGTCAAAGAAAACAAGTGTTGGCCAGGATGTGGAGAAATTGGAACCGTCATCCATTGCTGGTGGGAATACAAAATGGTACAGCTAATGTGGAAAGCAGTTTGGTGGGTTTTGAGATGATGCCTCAAAAGTTCAGTTAATACAGCCATACCTCAGAGAGAATGCAGGTTCGGTTTCAATAAAGCAAATAATTGGAATAAAGTAAGCCACACTAATTTTTTGGTGTCCCAGTGCATATAAATGTTACACTTATCCTATACTGTAGTGTATTAAGTGTGCAATAGCATTACAAAAAAGTTTGAAATTCTATAAGAATTACCAAAATGTCATTTGCCTGAGGTAGATACACTCCTTGGAGAGAACAATCATGGGAGAAAGAAGGGCTGTTTATGCACAGGGAGACAGCTCAGGGGGCAGGAGTGCAT
>NW_006921880.1:892148-896663 GCF_000298275.1 Orycteropus afer afer
CTGCAAGATTTATTAGCCACTAATCCTTCTGTTCAAATGAAATCTTAAGAAGCTCAAAATTTAAAGCATATAAATTTGTAGGTGCCCGAAGATCTTAGTCTGAAAATTGCTAATGGTAGCACACAGGCATGGTAGCCCGATTGGGGAGTGAAGACATGGCCGTAACTAATGACGTTTACAGCTCAGCAGACAGATGAAACCATAGATGGGGCATATCTGAAGAGAGAATTGCTGAACTTGGGAGATACAGCAGGAAAATAGCCAGATTGTAACAGAAAGAAGAGATGGGAAATGTGAAAGGGTCAAAATAAAAGGAGAATAGAATAAGAAGATTCAACATAAAGAACAGGGGAGGGGAGAGGTTTGAAGAGTTCCAGAATTTATAAAAGATACGAATTCTCAAAGAAGCACAAGAAAACCTAAATAAAAACAAGTTGTCTTCTACACATGTAGTGGAACTGCAAAACATTAGAAGACGAGAAAAATCTTAAAAGCAAGCAAAGAAAAAAAATACCTACAAAGGAATAATAATTAAACTGACAGCACACTTTTCAGTGACAATAGATGCTAGAAGACTAACAACTGAGTACTGAGGGAAAACTTCAGCCTAGAATTCTGTGGACAGACTAGGATTCAAAAGATTGTTCTTCAGGAAAAGGCAATGAATGCAGAAGGAAGGAGTAGGATGCAAAAGAAGCAAGGTTGCCATGGATTGAATTGTGTCCCCAAAAATATGTTATAAATCCTAACCTCTATGTCTGTGGTTATAACCCCATTTAGAAATGGGTTGTCTTTGTTATGCTAATGAGACAGGATCAGTGTAGAGTGTATTTTGAGATGTACAGTCTTTTTTGAGATAAAAAGAGACTTAACAAGTGTGCAGAGAAGAGATGGGGGAAGAGAGAGAACAAGTCACATGAGGAGTGCCTAGGAGCAGAAGCTGAGAAGAGACAAGGACCTTCCTCCAGAGCCAACAAGGAAGGCCTTCTGGAGCTGTTGCTCTGAATTCAGACTTCGAGCCTCCTAAACTGCGAGAAAATAAATTGGTTAAGGCCACCCATTTACGGTATTTCTGTCATAGCACTAGACAACTAAGACAACAGTGAACAAAGATAATGTCAAATCAGTAAATAGAATGAAATAATGGCCAAGTATAATGAGAATATAAATTTCTTCATTAAGTGATACAGGATAACTTTCAAGATACTGGAAAAACAAAGTGTTGACTAGTGTGTATGATAATGCTATTATGAAAACAGTATAATAAGCATTTGTTTATTTTTGCCTAAAATTCTTCCAGGATATGTACAAACTGATAGCATCAACTATTGTGAGGAAACCAGGGTGGCACAGGAACAGAAGTGTGGAAGTGACTTTTAAATATATATCCTTTTATTCCTTTTGAATTTTGTAATAAGACTATTTAAGTGAAACACTTGTGATTAAAATAAGCATTGTTAGTTAACATGCAATAGAAATAATAAATAGATTTGAGAGTTTGGAATCAATGTGAAACTAAAATACTAAGTGACAATATGAAAGAAGAGAGAAGCTTTAAGATACCAATGAACTATAGACTTCCAGTCAAGTATGTATAATAATTTTTAAAGAGTTATCACTGAAAGTAGAAATAGAAATGTAAAGGTGAAAAAAGGTAATAAAACTGAGCACTCCAATAGAAGATGGGAGTAATTTATGGTTAATAAGTGAGAAGGATACGTAGGACTTTTACTTTATGAAACAGTTATTTTGTTTTCAGAAACATAAGATAAAAGAATTTGCATGATGGATCAAGGAGACAAAAATAAAGACAAAGACCTAAACAACGTAATTTATACTTATATAAAACTTTATTTCCTGAATACTATACCTACTTTTCCCAAGTGCTAAAGGAACATTCACAAAAATTGTCCATGCGTTAGACCATAAAGAAACCTATTAAATTTCAAAAAGTAGGAATTACACATCTTCTAATTAAAATGTGGCAAAACTAAAAGCAACAAAGTACACAAAAAAATCCTAAACACCTGGCTACTTAAAATTTCCTTGGTTCAAACAGGAAGTTAAAGCTGAAATTGCAGAGTAGAATAAGGAAAATACTATCAAAATATGAGACATACCAAAAAAAAAAAAAGCACTGCCATTGCGTCGCTTCCAACTCATAGTGACCCCCATTGGATTTCCAAGGCATAAATCTTTACAGAAGTAGATTGCCTCATCTTCTTAGTCAAATGTCTTACACACTGCTCTACCACTTAAAAAACAAAAAAGTACCACAAGAAGCTAAAGGTTATTAAAAGAAGCAAAAATAAATAAAACCAAGGGATGGACAAATAGGTACAATAAAAGTAAAAGAAATTACTGGGTAAGAAAATAGTATTTTCAGTTGCCTCATATGCATGTGAAAACTGAACAATGAAAAAGGAAGACCAAAGAAGAGTTGAGTCTTTTGAGTTGTGGTGGTGGCAAAGAATACTGAAAGTACTGTGGACTGCCAGAAGAATGAACAGATCAGTCCCAGAAGAAATGCAGCCTGAATGCTCCTTGCAAGAGAGAATGGCCAGACTTCATCTCACCTACTTTGGTCATGTTGTCAGAAGGGACCATTCCTTGGAGAAGGAGATCATGCTTGGTAGAGTGGCGGGTCAGCAAAAAAGGGGAAGACCCTCAATGAGATGGACTGACAATGTGGTTGCAAGGATGGGCTCAGGTATAGCAAGGATTGTGCAAATGGTGCAGAACCGAGCAGTATTTCATTCCGTTGTACATACGTAACCTTCATAGGGTCATTATGAGTCATTGCCAACTCAACTCAGTACCTAATAACAATAAATGTAAGATCTGATTCATTAAAAAGAATGGAAGGACCCCTGGTGGTACAGTGGTTAAACCCTTGGCTGCAAAGCAAAAAGAAGTTGGCTTGAACCTACCAGCCACTCTATAGGAGAAAAGACCTGACAATCACCTCCCTTAAAGATAGCAGCCTAGGAAACCCTATAGTACAGTTCTACTGTGTCCTATAGAGTTGCTATGAGTTGGAATTGACAAAACAAAAATAAGGGAATGAAATAGATAAACTTAATTAAAGTACTTAGGAAAAATGACTAACTAAAGCCAACAATTGAAAAATTAAAACGGAAATAACAACCGAGACAGAAAAATTGAAAAGAATGTTGAACAAACACTTTTGCTAACTCCTTGTGTGGTAGTTAAGGTTGTATGTCAACTTGGCTGGGCTGTGGTTTTGAGTGCCTGGGCAGCTGAATGTAGTTACTCCCCATGAGATTGTAATACCGCTATGGTGAAATCTGTGAGCAGCTAAGTAGGTGCCTTCAGGGTGTAGCCTGCTACAAGGATATAAGGAGAAGTTTTGGAAGGGTCTCTAGCTTTTGGCACATTTGGAGCCTGCATTTGGCTGAGTCCTCCATCTCCAGTTCCTGAACTTGAACCAGTGGCCTGCCATGTTGTCTGCCTATTTTGGGATTATTCGTGGACTTGAACCTGTTATGTTGCCTGCTAATTTTGGGATTGTGCCATCTTACCTGCTGACCTTGGGTTCAGCAGCCTCAGCAGCACTAGAGAACTAAGACGCCATATGGGTTAATTTTAAAACATACGAAGTGAGTGATACTCTAATAAAACATAAAATTACCAGAACTTAACCCCGAAGAGAAAGCAAATATAAACTGAACATCAAAGAAGAAACAGAGAATGTTGTCAAAGAGCCGTTGTCAAAAAATCCAGGCACAGCGAGTTTCATAGGTAGTTTCACAAACCATTAAGGAACAGATAGCTCCAATGTTAGTTGAACTGATCTAAAGCACAGAAAAGCAAGGACATCTTCCAGGTTTAAAATGATAAATGTATAGAATTAATATCAAACTTTGACAAGATAACGCCCAAAGAATGGATATTAATACACAGATCTTCAAAATGATTGCAAGCAGAACCAGCAGAACATTAAAATAATAAGGCCTGTAAAGCAGGGATTATGTGCAAAGGGGCATGAGGGAATTTTGGAAGATAATATAAATGTTCTAAAACTAGATCTGTTACCTTACACTATACACAGAAATGAACTCAAAATGGATCAAAGACCTAAATGTAAAAATTAAAACTATAAAACTTAGAAGAAAACCTAGGGGCAATCAGCACTAGTAGCAAAGTTCAACAAGACAGAAAATAAATGCTTGGCAAGGTTGCGGAGAGATTGGGACTCTCATACACTGCTGGTGGGGCTGTAAAATGGTACAACCATTGTGAAAAGCAGTATGGTGATTCCTTCAAAAGTTGGACTTAGAAATACCATTTGACCCAGCTATTCCATTAGTAGGTATATACCCTGAAGAAGTGAGAGCCATGACAAGAACAGATATATGCACACCCATGTTCATCACAGCACTATTTACAATAGCCAAAAGATAGAAACAACCTAGGTGTCCATCAACTGAGGAATGGATAACCAAACTATGGTACATACACACAATGGAATACTATGCAACCCTAAAGAATAAC
>NW_006921880.1:899023-912011 GCF_000298275.1 Orycteropus afer afer
AATTACTAAAATGTAACATGAAGCAAGCACATGCTGATGGAAAAAAATGGCGCCAATAGACTTGCTCAATGCAAGGTTATCACAAACCTACAATCTGTTTAAAAATAATAATAATTACCTGTGAATCTCAGTAAAAAGAGGTATATGCCTTTATATTACCCAACAATTCCACTCCTATACCCAAAAGAATTAAAAACAGGGCCTCAAACAGATGTTTGTACACCATTGTTTGTAACAACATTAGACATAAGTGTTAAAAGATGGTGTCTTAGTTATCCAGGGCTGCTGTAAAAGAAATACCGTGAAAGGTGCCTTTAACAAACAAATTGATTTTCTCACAGCTCAGGAGGCTACAAGTGTGAATTCAGAGCAGTAGCTCTAGAAGAAGGTTTTCTCTGTGTCAGCTCTGGAGAAAGGTCTTTGTCTCTTCTGAGCTTCAGCGCCCAGGCAGTCTTCATGTGGCTTGGCATCTCTCTTCCCCCATCTCTGCTCTGCTCACTTGTTTATTCTCTTTTATATCACAAAAGAGATTTTATATCACCATATATACCCTACACTAATCCTTCCTCATTAACATAACGAAGACAACCCATACCCAAGGGGGTTCTAACCATAGACATAGAGATTAGGATGTGTAACATTTTATGGGGACATAATTTCACTTCATGACGTGTGGAAATAACCTAAGTGTCCATGTCAGTAGATGAATGCACTATGTCTTGTGTGTGTGTGCGTGTGTGTGTATAATGTATATATAGAGATATATAATGGAATGTTCAAACCAAAACCCACTGCCATCAAGCCGATTCTGACTCATAGTGACTCCCATTGGGTTTCCAAGGCTATAAATCCTTATGGAAGTAGATTGCATCATCTACCTCCAGTGGAGCAGCTGGTGGGTTTGAATCTCTGATCTTCTGATTACCAGCCAAATGTGTTACCCACTACATCATCAGAGCTCCTTTAATGGAATATTACTCACCCATAAAAAGGAATGAAGTTCTAATACATGCTACAACATATATAACTTTGGAAATGTTATGCCAAATAGAATAAGTGATAAACAAAATGAAAATGAATATGATCCCACCTATATGAAATATCTAGAATAGGCAAATTAGAGGTTACCAGCAACTGAGGGGGAGGCAAAGTGGAGAGTTATTACTGCCTAGTCTGAGGAGATGAAAAAAATTTGGAAAGGGTGATGGTTGCACAATGTGAATATGATTAATGCCACTGAATTGCACACTTAACGGTGGTTAAAATGGCAAACTTTGTTATATCTATTTTGCCACAAAATTTAGAAAACAAAACAACCTTGCAATAGCTTGCCCTTTGACTTAGAGTAAAATGTTAGTTTTTAAATGCCCAGCTAGAGCTCAGGAATTAAACTTGCCCAGGGCCCAAGGCTGCAAAGTGGAGTCTTTCTGTTCCCTGTCCACCATGTTCCACAGCCCTCCTAAGCATGCTGTGCTCCTGGTGTGCAGTAAATCGGTCCTGCGGAGACAGGTTTTCCTCGTGGATGTGGGAATGTCATTGGTTGCCGTACCAAAGAGATTCAGGATGGGTAGGTCTCTGATTTTTTTTTTTTTTTTCCTGGTGCTTCCAGTCTCAGATTGTGGGTAATAATAACTGCTGTGTGTTTTCTCCTAGAGCCACCACACCTCCCCACCCTAGTCAGTATGCAGAGTAGCTCAGAACAACTAAAAGATAAAACTCTTGTTCCAACCTGCTTCCAAAGTAGCTTGAACCAAGGAGGAACTTGAGGAAAAACTACCTCCCTCTGTCTCCCTTCTTAAAATGGATGCACAGTAGGATGTTGAAACTCGTTTCTGTTGACTAAAGCTTCAACCCTGCATATTTGTCAAGGTGAAATGGTGGAAATTCTTCTGGGGAAGATGTTCTTCAGTGTTCTGTCCCAGAAAGGGGAGAATGTTTCTATTCTGATCACTGAAAAGGGAGGATGAATGTAGGCAGAAACAACCTGGCCGAATCAGAGATTTTAATATAAAAAGGCCAGCAGATTCCAATGGGTGTGAATATAGTTGATTTGTACTTACAGACAGGGATTAAATAAACTAATCCAACAGGAGTCTGTGCTGGCCGTTTTGTGGGAGCAAGATAGATACATCTGCATGCGAAGAATTGGGCATGAATAAGGATCTATGGCTCAGTGCACAGGCCAGGCACAGGGGAGACCACCAGTCCAGATAATCAGACATTCGCATTCCCCCATGTATTGTTCTATTGTATCCAAATGTGAGAAGCTGCTTTCCTGTCTCCCACATACAAAGCTCTTTTCTGGACTTTATTGAAGCATGATCCCGGCTGCTTTACTCAACTGCCAGTCGCAGAAGGAGTTTTGCTTGATGGCGTCTGGCAGCTTAGCTTTGCCCTGAGTAGATTTATGAGCTGTGAAAGATGGTCAAATGAACACCCTGAGCACTCCTGATAGGATTAGGGGGTCATCAGAGACATGCCAGGCATTTGCATACTGCTCTGTTGTACGCAGATAGGGTTGCTACCCATTAGAGCCAACCCAGCGGCATCTGACAACTGACTTACCATACCAGCTTTGTGTCTTCCCAGCAAGGGAGTATGGGGTGACATTTACCCTCCCAGTTGGCAACTCAAAGTTGTCACCATGTGGTTCCAGATGATGTTATTTGGCATTTGGCATCTTCGAATGGCAGCACGAGGAGCCCTGGTGGCGCTGGGCTGCTAACCAAAAAGGTTGGTGGTTAGAACCCCCCCAGTGGCTTTAAGAGAAAAATCTGGTGATCACTTTCCCTTAAAGATTACAGTCTAAGCAGTTCAACTCTGTCAAACAAATCAAAATCATCTCAACAGCACCTAACAACAATGGCAGTATCTCCTAATCCAAAGGACTGAATTGAAGTGATAAACTCATCCCCTTTCAATGGACTTCCTACACACAATATGGAGAAAGAGTAGGGTCTCTGGGATGAAATTGACTCCTCGAACAAGCCCCCAAGGTTTAAGTAATATGGGTGGTCCTGGATGGATGATGTACTCAAGATAACCACGAATCACACTTAATGACAGTCTGTTTTTTGGAGTTATTAGTATTTTTGTACATCTTACCCTTAGGCATAGGAGCTCTGGTAACATAGTGCCTAAGGCACTTGACTGCTAACCAGAAGACTGGCGGTTCAAACCCACCAGCCACTCCTCAGAAGGAAGGTTGGCAATCTACTTCCATAGTGATACTGCCTCGGAAACCCAAGGAGGGGTGGCTATGAGTCAGGTCTGACTCGACAGCATATAACAACAACAACAACAACAACATCCTTAGGCATGTGATCACTAACCAGAAGGCTGTCAGTTCAAACCCACCAGCCACTCCTCAGAAGGAAGCATGGGCAGTCTACTTCCATAGCGATACCGCCTCGGAAACCCAAGGAGGGGTCGCTGGGAGTCGGATCCAACTCAAGGCCAGTGAATTTGGTTTTGGTTTTGGTTATCCTTAGTAGTATGTGCTACATATAATGTTGCATTGTGTAATTTGCAGATGTTATCATTCTTAGATGTTCATATATAATGTTTCCAGCCCCCAAAGACAAAAATTTAACTGATAAAGATACTGATAGTAAAAGACAATAATAATGAAAATTTTCAAAAAAGGTGTTTGACTTATATCAGAACCGACTTAACTGAACCATCAGAATGAACCCATTGTAAATCAAGGACGACTTGTACTTATTATGATATTTCTGATTGTAACAGTAAAGCATATTTATTATAGGAAATTTGGAAAATGCAGAAAATTACAACAAAGGAAAAATCACCCATCATCCTTTTTTCCAAGAAATCACTTAACATTTTGGTAAATTAATTTATAAGCTGTTTTTTATGCATATAAAACCAAAAGTAAACCCACTGCCATCAAGTTAATTCCAATTCATAGTGATCCCCATAGGGTGTCCAAGGCTATAAATCTATGGAAGTAGATTGCCCCATCTTCCTCCCAAGGAGCAACTGGTGGGTTTGAACTGTTAACCTTCTGGTTAACAGCCAAATGCCTTACCCACTACACTACCAGAGCTCATTTTCTATGCATATGTACAGGTAATTTTGTTGTTTTTGTTTTAACAAAGCCAGATTATATTATTTATTCTGAATCATTTCTTTTAATATTATATTCAAAGCATTTTCCCAAGTTACTAAATAGCTTTCTTTGAAAAGGTTATTTTTAATGGCTGCTTGGTGGTTCTGTCAGTTACCTCAAAGTCATGTATGTGTTTTACTTCAGGAATAATGTGCATGCTCAAATGTGGGCTACACAAACAAGATGCAGTAATAAAACTCTCCCTCTGAATTTGCCCTGCTGATATTAAAACATATTGTAAAGCTACATTAATGAAATAAAATATGTGCTATTATTATCAGATGAGACATTGAAAATCCTTGAAACAGAATAGGAAATGGTGTTTCCAATCAGTGGGGAAAGAGTTAGTTATATATAATAAGTGGTCCTAATACAACAGAGAGGAGCTCTGGTAGCATAGTGCATAAGGCACTTGACTGCTAACCAGAAGGCTGGCAGTTCAAACCCACCAGCCACTCCTCGGAAGGAAGATGGGGCAATCCACTTCCATAGTGATACTGCCTTGGAAACCCAAGGAGGGGTCTCTATGAGTCGGGTCTGACTCAACGGCACATAACAACAACAAAAACAATACAACGGAAGGGAACTCTGGTAGCATAGTGCCTAAGGCACTTGACTGCTAACCAGAAGGCTGGCGGTTCAAACCCACCAGCCACTCTCAGAAGGAAGATGGGGCAATCTACTTGCATAGTGATACTGCCTCGGAAACCCAAGGAGGGGTCGCTATGAGTCAGGTCCGACTTGATGGCACATAACAGCAACAACAACAATACAACTGATAAACTATGTGACTTCTAAGCTGCTCTTCAAAGTCCTATCTTCAGAAAGAGTTGACAGACACAAGTACCAAGCTTTTAGAATATCAGGACCCCTCCCCACCACAAAACAGCATTTCCCAATCCTCTTTCAGATACTAAATCATAACAAATATCATGTAGTGTATGATGATGCCATGTACCTAAATGATCTTTACCTAAATGATCTGCATTAATCTTCATAGCAAGCCTATGTTATCTGTAATTATGTCCATTTTACAGAAGTGGAAACTAAAACCAAACTCATTGCCATCACGTCGGATCTGACTCATAGCAACCCCTCCTTGGGTTTCCAAGGTGGTATCATTATGGAAGTAGATTGCTCAACCTTCCTTCCAAGGAGTGGCTGGGGGGTTTGAACCGCCAGCCTTCTGGTTAGCAGTCAAATGCCTTAGGCACTACACCACCAGAGCTCCTGCAGAAGTGGAAAGTAGGGGTTAAATACTGCTCTGACCCTCTCTCCCATGTGTTTTTGTTTGTTTGTTTCCTTTTTTCATTTGGTCTGATTAAATCCAAGTGGAGGTGATAAAAACATTAATTCTACCCCTACCCTATTCCCAAAATAAAGCTTAGAAAAAATTTCGTTCATAGACCTTCAGTTGCTTTCTCCAATCTTCAGACCTGCCCACCAGAGAAGATGGGGTAGGGCTGATTGTCGATACTATGAAGCCCAGTGGCTGAAGAGTCACGCCACCACATATTGGAGCCATGTGAAATTAAGTCACAGTCCAGGGCACAGGCAAAGGATGACTCAGGTGGTAGAAGGTTATTTATGTCGTTGAAATTTCATAGAGTGAAGCCAAGAAATTCAAAACCCTGTATGTTAAAAAGGTTAGAAAATCCCTTCCTGATTTTCTAGAACTCTCACCACCAAGGTGGTCCATTCTGTCAGTGGCTAAGCCCTGAGCACTCTCTAGTTTGTAATAACATTATAGTTCTGCCATTAAATGTTTTATAAAGCTGATGTTTAGGTTTCTTGTCTTTTATTTTCAGGGTCAAGTTGTTGCTTGTGGTATAAAATGGGTTTTCAGAACAGTACCCCAGTACCTAGCTTTATAATCCAATAAATAAATTCAATTTGTATGACTCAAATTAAGGACTGTCCCCGTAGATATCCTTTATATTGTGCTATTATATAGGAGGTTGCCTGTTAATCCATGTTGTTAAGAGCAGAGATTTTCAACCCTGGCTATCACTGGAATCACCTTGATATTTTTAAAAAACATTCCAGGTTAAATAAACAAATAAATAAATCAGAATGGTTGAAAGGGCAAATGTTTACCGCAGTTATATGTATATCTAATCTCGGAGCTGGGGAGCATCCCAGGAAATTGAGAACAGAAGTATTTGATCCCTTGTTACGTTGCCTTCCTGTGTGGGCTGCCGGCCCCATGCAGAGAGGAACCATGTCAGTCTTGTTCTAAAGTGTCTTTCCAGCGTCCAGCACAATGCTGGGTACATTTGTACTAAATTAATGCAATTATGCCCTGGAACTCATTGATTCAGGGCCTGAATGGCAACTTCTTTAGATCCACCGCTGGCTGTTTGAGAGGCTGGAGTCCCTGACAGCTGGTTTGAGCCAAGTTTGGAAATAACTGCAGGAGACAGGTGAGGATAAGTGCACAATGGGCAACAGGGTACATTGGGATTTTAGCAGGTAATGGGCCAGGCTCAGCTGACCTTGAGTGTGGGAAGACTGATTCAGAGTAAAGAGCATTAACTTACCTCTTGAAAGACCCTCAGAGTAAAGAGCATTTACTTACCTCTTGAAAGATGTCAGTGTCGATCATAGGAGAAAAGAGACGTGGGGCCTGTGCTGAGCTTGCAACAGAGACAGGAGTTGGCCAAGCCCAGGAAGCTGTGAGACACCCATGTTCAGAGCCAAGCTCTGGCTTTCCTACAATTCCAAGTACGATGTTGGGCTACATAAATCAGAGCTCTGGGGCCTATAGCAGTTTTCAGAGGGGTGCCCAGGAAGGTTGATGAGGATTTGGGCAAGGGCAAGAAGAGGGGTAGGAGCGAGGGAGGATCAAGGAGCTGGCATGGAATAGTCCTGAAGACTAGGAAACCAGAGCTTGAAGAGATGCTTGCTGAATTGGATTTTTGGCAAGTCACTCTTTGAAAGAAACAATAGAGGCCCAAGGCTAACTTCTTTAAAAGAGTGTTTATTTTTTTTCCTGGCCCTGAAGCAGAAATTGTAATGTCAGCAGTTGGTGTACAGGAGGGAAAAGTTTAAGTGTAATTTTTATTTATTCATTTTTAAGTAGTATTTAATTTTTGAGTAGATATTGTATTTACATGGCTCAAGACTATTAAAGTACAAAATAATATCCAGTAAAAGTTCTCTCTCCTACTCCCATTTCCCATCCACTGAATTCTGCCACATTGGATTATGAATTATGTTGTTGGCTAGGAATATTAAATATACCATAAACTACCAGAACAAACAAATGTCACAGCTGTCTTGGAAGAAGTACAAAACAGTTGAAGTGTACTCAGCTACTAACTGAAAGGTTGGCAGTTCAAACCCACCCAGTGGCTCCTTGTGAGGAAGACCTGGCAATCTGCTCTCATAACGATTACAGCCTATGGCCATCTAAGATGCAACAATTGGTCTCTCTTCATCCAGAGCAAAGAAGATTGAAGGAAGTCAAAGACACATGGAAACAATTAGTCCATAGTCCACCATTGGAACTTCAGCCTACATGACCCTGAGACCAGAACTAGATAGTGTCCCACTACCACTGCCAACCACTCAGAAAGGGATCAAAATTGGAGATCCTGTATAGAGTGGGAGAAAAATTTGGAACAAAACTCAAAATCATTAAAAGGGCCAGGCTTACTAGTCTGTAGAGACTGGCAAAACCCCCAAGACTATGGTCCCTAGTTACCCTTTGGGCCTGGAATTGAACTCACTCCCGTGGGTTAGCTTCCAGCCAGACAATAGGCCTAAGAGGAGAACAGTTATACTAGGTGGGTACACTTCTTAGAACAATCAATCATGGGAGATCAGAAGGGCAGCATTTGCTCAGGGAGATAGCTCAGAGGTCAGGAATGCATAGGAAAAGGACATGGGGAAAATGTAACCACGAGGAAGTGGGAAGAGAGCTGTTACGTTGTGGGGATTGTAATCAATGTCATGAAACAAAATGTATATGAACTGTTAAATGGAAAATTAATTTGCTCTGTAAACGCACTCAAATCACAGTAAAACAAAAGATTACATCCTGGAAAACCCTATAGATTAATTCTGCTCTGTCACTATGAGTTGGAATTGATTTGATGGCACTTAACATAGTGCCTAAAGCACTTGACTACTAACCAGAAGGCTAGTGGTTCAAACCCACCAGCCACTCCTTGGAAGGAAGGTTGGGCAATCTACTTCCGTAGTAATACCTCCTCAGAAACCTTAAAGGAGGGGTTGCTATGAGTTGGGTCCCACTCGACGGCACATGACAACAACAACTTTGTCAATAGCCTTTACCTGAGGTGCATGTCATTTGAGGTCCTCTGCTTTTCACTGCTTTGTGTTGATCACAATTGGTTGATGTCAGTGGAACAGACTCATTGCATTGGATATAAGCCTAATGAAAAGATTGTCTCCCTCCAGACCCATTCCCACCCTGTCCCCTGAGAGTTCCGTGGATTCAGGAGACTATGAGTTGACTCTAAATTACAAGACTGCTCTGGTTAATCCCATTGGGTCACAGCTGATTGTACCCAGTGCTTTAGGGAAGAACAAATGAAACAGAAGCAATGTCTTACATTTATCTTCCCACTTCCCTACCTACAAATCAAAGATTCCTGGAGAGTATTAAAATATGAACAGTATGAGGATTTCAGAGGGGCTCTGGTGACACAGTGGTTAAAGCATTTGGGTGCTAACTGAAAAGTCAGCAGTTGAACCCACCAGCTTGTCCCTGCAAGAAAGATGAGGCAGCTTTCTTTGTAAAGATTTACAGCCTTGGAAACCCTATCAGACAGTTCTACTCTGCCCTATAGGGTCGCTAGAGTCAGAATCAGCTCAGTGGCAGGGGGTTTTGCATATGAGAATTTCAAGGAGCCCTGGCAGTGCAATGGTTAAGTGTTCGACTGCTAACTGAAAAGTTGGTGGTTTGAACCCATACAACAGTTTTTTAGGAGAAAGATACGGCCATCTGTTCTCATAAAGATTACAGTCTAGAAACCCTATGGGGCAGTTCTGCTCTGTCTCATGGGGTTATGAGTTAAAAAACAACTCCACAGCACCCAACAACAACAGGAGATCTCACGTCCTGGAGCTCTCCATGAATGGTGTGAGGTCATGTTCTTTATTTAGTCAGAGCTTCTGTGAATCTCTTAGGTCAGAGAATAGCATCTGATGTCACAGCCTGGATTAAAAACGGATTTTTCTCTTTCCTTTTTAAAAGGTGTGTGGGCTTGAAACTGCCTTTTCAACCCAAAGATAAATTGGAAGACCCCATTTCAAGTCAAGGTACACTAGAAAGTAAATCTCAAAAGAGTGCTTAGCGAGGAGATAGTGATGGGCAAATCCTTCCCCTCCCAGAGAAGAGCGCACATATAAAGGAGCTCCTGAGAAGGGAGAATGTTGGCTTCCAGAGCCCACAGCTTGTCTCAACCAGCATGGAATATTCTTCCATGCGGTTCTTTAGGACGTTCTTGACCTTTCATGATTTGTATACTCATAGTTTTAGCTCTGGTAGCATAGTGCCGAAGGCACTTAACTGCTAACCAGAAGGCTGGCGGTTCAAACCCACCAGCCACTCCTTGGAAGAAAGATGTGGCAATCAACTTCCCTAATGATACTGCCTCGGAAACCCAAGGAGGGGTCGCTATGAGTCGGGTCTGACTCGATGGCATATAACAACAGCAACAATTTTAGCAGGGCTTTTGCCTTTTTAATAAAGAGAGGAAGCCATTTGAAAATAAAAACAAAAATCCTGTGACTGTTGCCCATATAATTACAGTTATGGCACATGGATAAAGATGAAGCAGATGAATTAAAAAAAGACTAATATTTTCCCAGTTGTCAAAATGCTGCATTTTACATTCTCTCTTTAGGTGAAGACCTGCCTTTTACGTTTTAGATCCTAATTGGTCAACAGTAAGGGCGTTCTTTAGAAAGGCCTGGATTTCTAATATGTCTACATTCTAATTAGTGTTTGCTTCAACTTACTAAGCATTTCCCGAATGCTTTCTAGAGGCAAGGCAGTGCAAAGCCAAGGAAGAATCTCAAGGCCCTAAGTCTAGCCCTATATTCTGCTAGGCAAATGTTTTCATTCTGAAAACTTAAAAACTATGAACTTCCCTCTCTTTGCCTTTGTCTAATTTATTGTTCCCAACCTTTGCTGCACCTTGGGAGCACCTGGGATCATTAAAAATACTGGTGCTAGGCTCCCACTCCTAGGCATCCTGATTTCCTTGGATGTGACCTGGGCATGAGGATATTTTAAAGCTCCCCAGGTGATTTTAAAGGAGCTCTGGTGGCGTAGTACCTGAGGCATTTGACTGCTAACCAGAAGGCTGGAGGTTCATACCCATCAGCCACTCCTTGGAAGGAAGATTGGGTAATCTACTTCCATAGAGATGTTGTTGTTGTTGTTTGCCATCGAGTCGGACCCGACTCATAGCAACCCCTCCTTGGGTTTCTGAGGCAGTATCACTACGGAGGTAGATTGCCCCATCTTCCTTCCTAGGAGGGCTGGTGGGTTTGAACCCAGCCTTCTGGTTAGCAGTCAAGTGCCTTAGGGGCTATGCTACCAGAGCTGAACCTTCCCTAGAGATACCACCTCAGAAACCCAAGGAGGAGTCGCCATGAGTCGGGTCTGACACGTCGGCAGTGGGTTTTAGGCGATTCTAATGTGCAGCAAAGTTGAGGAGCCACTGGCTCACCTTCTTTCTGCGGGTTTCAGCTCAGTATTTCTTACTACAGGAAACCTTGGATTCCCTCTTCCCCACCACCTACTCACACAAGACTTTGGCCCTGTGGAGTATCCCTCCCTACCCTCCTGCAGTACCTAGTACCTGTACTCTTATGTAACATTTTACTGAACATTGTTCCTTGGGATCCTGGAGGGCCTAACTGGTGCCCCACTCACCCTTGAATTCCCAGAGCTTGGTTCTCAAGAAGTATTAGATAAATGAATGGTTTTCATTTAAACATTTCATTTCATTCATTCTGTAATTGTCAATTGTCTCTCTCTGGTGGGTGGTTAATTGCTGGCCGAGACTCTGGGAGATCCCATGTGTTATTGCGGAATAGAACTGCTCCTTAGGGCTTTCAAGGCTGTGACTTTTCAGAAGCAGATTGCCAGGCCTACCTTCCCAGGAACTTCTGGCTGAGTTCCAACCACCAGCAGGCCGTCACTTAACCATTTATGCCCCACCTTCCCCGGACTCCAGTCCTCTCTAGTGATAATAAATGTTATTTTGTGTTACCCATTTGATACACTTTCTACTTCTGTAGTGATACCACCATGGAAACCCAAGGAGGGGTCGCTATGAGTCAGATACTACTCGATGGCAGTGACTTTTTTTTTTTTTGGTTTAACATAATAAAAATAAAACATTTACACCATTTTATGTTTTATATATTTTATAAAATATTTTAGGAACTATTGTCAGCTGAAGCTATCAAAAAAAAATCCATCAGTATGGTTTCTCACAAGAAATTTCATGATTATACTTGGCTCAGAGATGATTTTTGTGGAAATGTGTATTTTAATTTAGATTTCAGTTGACTTAAAATCTGTTTTTCTCCTGTCATTCAAGAAAAAGTGTATAGTCTATAACGTATTCTTTATAAAATTAGACAAAAGGAAACCAGTACAAGTGTCTCCTTTTTGTTCGGTTCCTATGGGTTTAATGAAAGGGCTCACACACACCCACCCTCTACCTCCCACATTTCTGAAGTGTACCATGCTTTATTTCCCAAATTCAGACAAAGGAACAGCTCCCCAAACACAGGCCCCCTCTAACATCACGGAAGGGGTCAGATTACAAGGCTTGGCCACACAGGACCTATCAGAGGCGCAGTAATTGTCCCCACGTTCCTGGCACCGTATTTCGCGTAGCTGCGATGCCCGCAGACTTCTCAATGTAATACTTTGTAACCCCGCGGGGCCGCGTGAATGGCAGCGAAGGTAACGTGACTGCGGGGCGCGGGCCTGGCCAGTGGGAAGGTCGGACACCGAGCGGCGGAATCACCCCACCGGCATCAGGCCACCGTCTCCATTGAGAAAGGGAATGTGGGCGGGCCCAGGGCGAGGGGGGGCGGGCGATTCGCGGCCCCTCTCGCGCCGTTAACCCTGTGCGCGCCGGCGCCCCGACCACCGCCTGGCCCGCGGCTGCCAGGCTCGGACTCCTTCCTCTGCATGTACGGTGGCTCTTTTAGTGGTGTCATGTTTTCAAAACCTCACTAATCACCCTGATTGCATTCCCCAGAGAGTGTTGGATTACCCAATAAGGAAGGTAAGCACGGTCTTCTTGTGCTTACTAATCTGTAGTGAACAAGGTCACAGTTTTCACCACATCAACTATTCTGCTTCCAGTTATGGCTAGCATCTGCCTCTCTCCCAAGCCCACAGCACTTGCCTACAGAATCAAAGCCTTTTTTCAAATTTACAATCTCTGGCAGGGACAGAGTACCCAGTACGCGTTTACTGTGGGGAAAATTTTACTACGGATTAGTAAGCACAAGCAAACCTATGCTTACCTTACTTATTGGGGGATCCACCCCAGCCCCAGAGGTACATCATTTCTGCTCAGTTCAGATCACTTAGAAAACATTTCATGGTACTAGTGGTACGAGGAAAGCCCTCACAACAGAGATGGCTTCCCTGGCTGGCAATCTGGGCACAGCGCCCAGAAGAGGAAGCCAGGACCAGCCACGCGCTTAGAAAGCAGTCTCCTCCACTTTCCAGCACGTGGAGGCAGTCTGCCCTGTCTCTTTTACTTTTCTCCCCCTCCCTATGCGTTTATTATATTCGTGGGTATATGTTCAGGTCTACCGAAAAGTTGAAAAGGTAGCAAAAAAATACAATGA